>NW_009699383.1:0-5280 GCF_000703405.1 Apaloderma vittatum
ATAAATAATAGGGTTCCAACTCAGCACAGCTGGCTGGTATTCATCTCACCTATCTTTATGAATGGGATTCAACTCCAGGTTTAAACATGCAAGTGGGAGCAGAAAATGGCTCAGCTTTCAGTATTACCAGGAAGTTCTAGGATTTGAATTAGTTCTAGGATTTGAATTAGTTGCACAGACATGGCCAGAAGGATACTGGCCTTACATAGACTCTGTGTCACATCTACTCTGGGGTGCTCAGAATAATAGTAGACACCTATTCTGGACAATTAATAATAGGTCTTTAAATGTATAAAACATCTCTAAACAGTATAAAACCAGAGATCTGTTGAAATGACTAATGTGAAAGCAGGATACAGTTTCCTAAAAATAGCCATCTAAAGTCATTTCAGTCAAAATTTTCTGTTACACCTTGGCCACCATTTACAGACTGTGTTGCCCAGAACTTTATTGACTATAATCACCTCTCAGGTACATAGGACAGCAATTTGCTCTAAATTACTCCATGTGGATATATATCATTCTAGTCCATTTGAAGGGAAGAGAGTATAATCTCCAAAAATAAATTTCAAAGTGCTTAAGAAGCATTGTAAGCATTATAATGCTTATATATTAATGATTTATAATGCTTATAAAGTTTATTATGTCAAAAACCTTGTGATTGTTCCTTAAAAACATATGTACCTTAAAAACATATATTCATTCGCAGGCTTGCTTTTAGAACTAAATAATTCTCCCTCAGCCAACACTGATTAGAATCTGCTCCTCATGAAACAAGTAAAACTACTTTAATTTTAGCCCCTTCCCCCTTGTAACAAATGTGTTTTTTTTCAAGAGTTTCTGGATACGATGTGCTCTCAATTTCACACCACGAAACACCGTTCTTCAAGGTCACAGTAAAGCCTTCACATTATTTCAAATCCTTTGAGCTAAGCACATTCAGGCAAAATGTAATCCTGTTCCTTTAGACAGGAGTCATTTGCCACAACTTCAGAAATCCGAAATATATCTAAATTTGAGCTATTCATGTTGAGATCTAGTATGAAATTTTGATTTCATAAATGCCTGTTAATTAATATCTCATTTTGTTCAGTACAGGAACACAAGTTGCCTGTCTCAGCCTTAGATAACAAAAATACCTATGTCTACGCTAACCGTCAATGCTAGGGTAGTTTTCAAGCTGCATGAAAAAATTTGTTCCTTACCTCCTTTCTTTTTGTCTGTGTCTTTATTTTTCATTGAGTGGAATCATGTACATTGATCAAGATTACTTGGGGAATATTTAATCAATACTGGTGTCCTGGTCTGAGCTAGAACAGAACCAATTCTGTTCAGTGATTTTAATTTTCAGCTCAGTTATTTCTAAAAGGCTGCACTTTCTAAAGCTGACATCATGTTTTCGCAGACAATGTCTGCTACTGGAAGTGATAATTCCTGATGTTTATAGTTAATACCAGGGATTGGGATAAAGAAAGCTCTTGCTTATACTTGCTCCTGTAGTGACCAATGTCACTTCTGGATCTTGTGTGCCACGCTGGGAGTGCTGAGAGGTGAAAGGATCACAAAGATGTAAAGAATTGCACTTCTGGGGAGGAATAGACAGGACAGGTGACCCAAAACTGCGCAAGAGTATTCCGTCCCATACCTGGCATATTCAGTATACAGCCGGGGTTAAGATCTCTTCTTCAATGGCCGGTGTCTGAGGAGGACTCTGTACGCTCTCCTGCCTTTGATCCCGCCGAGCTTCCGAATGCAGCCTCTGTGCCCTTTTCCCCTCTGCCGCTGAGCCTGGGGCTGCCCCGGTGCCACCAACTCTGAGCAGCAGCAGGGATGGCTGCTGGGGGGGAGGGGGGAATATCAGGTTTGACATTGGTTTTATATGTATTTTATATAGTTCATTATTTTCATTATTTCCTTATTAGTCCCATTATTGTCTAATTAAAGCCTTTTAAGTTTTCCAGTCTGTAAGTGTCTCTGCCTCATTCCCCTTCCCTTCCTGTTTGGGAGAGAGAGCATCTGTCAGCATTCAGTGGCTGGCCCAGCCCTAACCCTTGACAAGTAGGGTGATTACACTCCTAATTCCTTCCCATGCTATGAGATTACATGAAGTGGAATAACTGGTAGCCACTCTCCTTTGGCCTGGAAGAGTAATGTTTATCTTTGCTGTGTTTATGCATCCATGACTGAAATGTCTGTAGCTAATATATGGATTTAGACTGCCTTTGAAGTCATTGACAGAAAATGAGGGCTGCAGATTTGAAAATAATGCAGGATGAAGCATACTGTGGAAGTGTTAAATTATCTCTATTTAATGTTAAAGGAGGCTGGGCTACTTGATTTCAAATAGAGACCTATACCGTGCTATTTTAATTATGGTGAATTGAGCCTGTAGACGGGATTTATCTTACCTTAGGATGTCTAAAAATTCTCCAAGTTTATGCTATTAATCTAGACACTCTAAAATATGAATGAAGAAAAATAATCAGCTCCCATGTGTGATTTCACAGAATCACAGAATGTCAGGGGTTGGAAGGGACCTCAGAAGATCATCCAGTCCAGCCCCGCTGCCAGAGCAGGATGCCCTACAGCAGATCACACAAGTACTCATCCAGGAGGGTTTTGAAAGTCTCCAGAGCAGGAGACTCCACACCCTCTCTGGGCAGCCTGGGCCAGTGCTTCAACCCATTTTCCAGCGATTTACCCCATCCTCCACAGGTATTCAAGATAAATTAGGTGAATTCACCTTTGAAGACTTTTGTTTCTCCCTATTACCACCCAAGAAACATATCTGACCAGTTCAGACAACTACCTTCTAGCTATCTAAATCCAGGTGAAATGAATTCCACTTCGTCTGACCCTGCTATACGAGGCCACTGCTACCCAAGTACCCTCAGTGAGCATGGAAATCTCAAGTTCCTCTCATATATCTCTATTATAATAAAGCTCTTCCGGAAGCAGTGAACAATGTCAGACTCTGTAATGGGTTGAAGGGTTATCATTACTTGTTTCAGAGGAGGGGAGGTACCTCTGCTCTATTTCAGTTCACCCCATCCAGTAGAAGAAAATATCATGAACCAACTTAAAACTCTTTTTTTTGCAGAAGACTAGTTTATTTTTATTTTAATCTTCTTCACTGGCTCACTTTTCGCAGTTGTTTTACAATCTCTGCTTGCTTTGATTGCTCTTTCCAAATAATAGAATAGCAACTTTCCTACTCTAAACATCAACTAAGTTAATGGGATAAGAAGTTAATACTAAACTGCTGAGTAGAGTACGAGGCAGCATCAATCAGTTGTACTACAAAATGTGTATTGTAAATTAAATAATAATCTAAATTTATTTTTCCAAATTTCTTAAATATGAGGATATAATCAAATATTATCAATGTAATTTTTTCTCAATTTTGAAAATCATACAATAGTAAGAATACATATATAGAAACCCTTGAAAAACCAATATCCTTAACATATGTACCTAGATAAATTAACAACAACAACAGCAAAAGGTGTGAGTCATCAAAATACTTTTATATAGAGGAAATGTTCCTCACAGATAGAGTTAATTCATTAATCTGGGCTGTCTCTGAAGTGCTTGAGGGAGAAAAACACATTCCTCTTGAATGATACGTGTTATTCTGACAGAAATATTTATGGATGACTCTATATTATCAGTAACTTTACCATCACTTCATTCCCAAGTTATAATCCCAAGTCACTGCATGTATGCTTATTCATATCTAGAAAATTTTTGGAGTGATCTAAATGTTTCCAGATCTAAGGATTATATATTTAAAAGCTCTCTCCTTTAGAACATTATAAATGAAAATGTGCTGGCTTGGCTTCCATTATGTTAGACTGAATTCCAGTAGATTTTATACCCTCAACTGTCCCTATGTGCAATGCATACTACTCACACACTCACACTACAAGAAACACTAAACTGATTGGATAAAACAAAAGTCTGCAAGTATCTCAGGCAACTTGAGGTGGAAGAAAACAGAGGTAATAACAGGGAAGGAATTTTTCTGAGGTCCTCAGGGCATCAGAGAAGTTTAGGAGGAAATCTAGATAAAATGCTATGCAGAATTGTCCCAGATATTCTAAAGGGGATTAGTCATGAGCAAAATTCATGTAAAGCCCTCTACATCCTTTGACCCGTTCTTTTTGGGAATCAATCCCTTTAGCTATATAGAAGTAGCTAATAATGACCATATTGAATGACCTAAGAAGATGTCAATATTTTATTGCTGACGCATAAGACTATCAATGACTAAATTCTTGACTAGGCAGTTCAGCTAAGCTTCCAAATTTAGGAAAATCTGTAGTCAGAGCTGAGACTCGTCTCATCCAGCACTAACATTATCTCCATTTGAGCTAATTGTACAAGACTATTTTGTAACAGATTGATCCTTTTCAGAGTATGATTGAAGTAATTTGTGTCTAAACTGTTTTATTTGGTATAAGATAAATCCCACCCAATGGTTGTTTCTCTCCACTGTTTAAGTATCAGCTCATACGGGTACAACTTCATGATAGGTCTTTAAATGTGGGCTAAAGAATGTTCTCCTTGTCAGACCCGCAGCGCCACGATGAAGCCCCAAATCTCTTCTCTGCTGATTAAGATGGACCTTTTTGTTATATGCCTTAGAATAGAAGACTGTTTAATGAGCAAATGTACGTCTTGTTCAGCAACTTAATCAACAATTTTAGTCACAAAACTTTGAAAATATAATTAATCAAAATCAGGAATTCTGCTTATTTGCTTAATCTATTCCTGGCTACTGGAAGATTGCTAGACCTTCTGTTTTCAGGGTTAACGTTGTGAAGTTTTTTTAAGCTCAGTGACAAATGCTATTGCCAGTTAGGGAATAAAGAAGAAATAATTAATTTGATTGGTCCCTTTGGAAGAACAAAACAAATGCACGGATGAAGTCTTCGGGAAAATGAGGAAATAATAGACGTTGTGGCACAGTCTAAATTTCAAGTGGTCATACAGCTTCAAAAAGGTTCATACAAGGACTCAAATTTGTAAGTGAAATAGAAGTATTCATTAATTTAGCATTTCTTATTATAGATATCAATAACACTTTCTGTAAGTATATTGACTAATGAAGCTAGTAAAAAAGAATTATAGAAAATGTGGGCTTTGAATTAAATCTTTTAGTGACAAGCCACATAGTAAATCTTACTTCTCATAGAACATCTGTGAATTTTTGTGCAAATAAAAAAGTGAAGCAGTATCTTTTAACTGAAGACATTTTTTGACTCCCTTCCCTTCCCT
>NW_009699383.1:5437-7392 GCF_000703405.1 Apaloderma vittatum
TTCTCTTCCCTTCCCTTCCCTTCCCTTCCCTTCCCTTCCCTTCCCTTCCCTTCCCTTCCCTTCCCTTCCCTTCCCGGTTCATTCAAATAACTTAGATTAAAAAGACCCGCAGTTACAAAAAACGCTGTTGCAGGCCTCTATAGTTTGGTGCTCAAGAACTAAATGCATTATTAATGTTTATATAGAAGACCGCAAGAATAGGGAGTTTTGAAACCTTTTTCAAGAAATTATTTATTGTACTACTTGTACAATTTTATTAACAAAAAAAAAATGCTTCAAAGCTTTTAGAAATTAAATATCAAAGCTTGGGAAATCCAACCCTGGATTTCATGTAGTTAATATACAAAAACATGAAAGAACCTCGATGTTGCTTATCCAGATATATAATATGTCATCTGAATTCTGTTTTGCTGGTGTCTCTTTTTCCCCATTGACTGGGCTGTAGAGATGTGAGACAGCTGTCAGATTAAGAGTTCTTAATTTTTGTGTCCACATGAAGAAGTGTGAGATAGGAGTTAAGATTCAATTGTCTAAGTGTAAGTGTTTAGTACTCCTTGAGATATCCTAGATTATATCCTCCAAATATTGTTTTGAAGGTTATGTGCCAACTGATGAGGTACAAATTGGATAGCCTAGGCTATCTCAGATAACTACACTTAGACAAGGGAACCAGTCTGTAAGTCTCTGAACTTCTACTGTTAGTGAACAGGATTACATTGGTATTCACAAGAAAGTCAGGATACCAATTCAATGTATGAAAATGGACTTGAAAAAGTTGTCTGCTTTTGGATGCCCATAAATATCCTGCCCAGCCTCCAGTTGTCATTTTAGAAGGATTAAGGTTCGTTGTACAGACATAGTAGCAGATAACTCCCTCTAGAAGGTCCAGGAGAAGTTAGCTATTATGTCACTGAGAGAATTCACAATTATTGTTGTTTTGTTCTAAATGCCATGTCTTTGAATACATTAATAATTAATACATCTTAATAATACTAAGACTAGTATTTACAGCAGCATCAACACTAATATTAATTTGACTGGAGCGTGAAACACAGGTAAAACAACTATAAAATGAGAAAGAAAGGTATTCCGTGTCTTACAATCACTAATAAGTCATTGGTGTCATTGTCTTTACAGAGGTAGATGGCAGACATGGAGGTAAGCAACCACAGCATGGTCAAAGAATTCATTCTCCTTGGATTTCCTATCTCTCCTCACTTGCAGATTCTTTTCTTTGCAATTTTTCTCACTGCATATCTCTTAGTTTTAACAGAAAATATTATTGTCATCCTGACTGTCTGGACAAACCATAACCTCCACTGCCCCATGTACTTCTTTCTGAGTAATTTGTCCTTTTTAGAGATCTGGTATGTGACAGTCACAGTCCCCAAGACAATGCTGGGGTTTGTGTCAGTGACAAAGCAGATCTCCTTCATGGGATGCATGACGCAGCTGTACTTCTTCCTCAGCCTAGGCAACACTGAGTGCCTTCTCCTAGCTGTCATGGCATATGATCGCTATGTTGCCGTCTGCAAGCCTTTCCATTACTCTACTATCATGAGGCACACTGTCTGTGTCTACCTTACTATGGGATCTTGGTGGACTGGCTTCTTCATTTCTGGATGCAAAGTATTTTTCATCTCTCAACTAACATACTGTGGACCCAATATAATCAACCATTTCTTCTGTGATGTTTCTCCTCTCTTGAACTTAGCCTGCACGGATATGGAAAGAGCTGCTTATACAGACTTTATGGCTGCCTTATTTATTCTCCTGATACCTCTCTCCGTAGTAATCCTATCCTATACCTACATTATCTTCACCGTCCTTCACATTTCATCTGTACAACGTTGCCGAAAAGTCTTCTCCACCTGCGCGTCTCATCTTATAGTCGTTGTTGTCTTCTATGCAACAAGCATTTTCATCTATGTGAGACCCAAACCGCTTCCAGTTCA
>NW_009699384.1:0-15173 GCF_000703405.1 Apaloderma vittatum
AAATCCGGCTGAGCCAACCCAATACACTGTGAGTAGTGTCAGAAGAGAATTGCTAAAAAAACCCCAGTGTAGTATATTTACATGACTTCACCTGGGAAAGGCTGGATACCCTAAGCTAGTGACAGCCTGTTGTTTTGAAAGCAGGGTAGACAAATACCATGTGCATTTGAACAATTTGTTAAAAAAAATACAGCTATGACCACATGATATTAAGCACCATCCATAGGCAGTGTGTCAGTGAGACTCATATAATATAGCTGCATTAATACTGAATTTTTCTTGCCTTATGAGCAAGGTATATCACACACACATATTCAGATCCTTCCTATGGTCAGGTTATTATCCTTAAGTTTCAGTTGTGGGTAAGAATGGTCAGACTCTTGCCATTTTAGTTTGGACTATGTATTCTCCTCTGTTCATCTCACATACCACGAATATAGCTGAAATATTGAATTTTAATAGTGCACATCTGTACCAACTCTCCTAGAAATTATTGAGTTTTTGTTCATGATTACCCTGCCATTAATGCACATAAAGTTGCATTGGAATATGGGCTTTACAGAGGCATAGCCTCAAGTAGTACAGAACAGTACGGCTTTTAAAGGATACAACATAATCCTTCTTCAGGTAAATGAGCTCAGTGAGAAACCATATGTAAGCTTCAAACACCCTGCTTCTGCCTCTGCAGAGTCTGTCTCACTTCACGTAGCCCTGTACTGATCCTGCACTCCCTAACTTCAAGGACTGAATTTTATCCAGTCATACCTTCAAGCTAAGAAAAGTGAATATTTATTCTATATACTCACATTCATTTTAATACTTATATAGAACAATTAAAACCTTTCTTTGAACAAATATTTTTAAATTTAGCGGAGTACGTTCCCACAAATGAGGATGGGAGGTCAGGCAGGTAAGTAGTTACTTGTAGAGGAGGATTGTCCTCAGCATTTTCAACATCAACTCCTTTCCTGTAAAACAACTCCCGTAAAATAGCAACTCTAGGTTGTATACTTTTGGTCATGAAGTTCAATACAAATGCAAATGAGTGGGACCTGCTACTTTTAAATACGTAACCTTTAACTGTGAGCTAAATTTTGTCAGCAACCTAACTGTGAGTTGTGTGGCCCAGCTCTATAAAAAAGGAAAGAAAATTAATAAAAAAATCATCCTGCTCATTTCCAAGTTTAGGAGGCCTACATTCAGGAGTATGATCTGCTCCACTACTGTGTTCAGCAATACTCAGTTCAGCACATATGTAACACAGTTTTACTGAAGATCCACCTTTATCTGGTGAGAGGTAATTAACTGCCATACCCTGATAGCTGTCTCCACAGTGTGGTGGCTATGGAGACTGAATTATCCATCTGTCCTAAAAAGATTCTTTCTGGGAGAGACTGAGGAGCAGTGGTAGGGCAAGGCGCAACAGTGTGGAGTGTTGACCTGTTGTGCATCTTCTGTGGGTGAACAGAGAGATTCCAGTCTCCACTATATTAATTTTGGGCATTTTCCACAAATTATGCTGCCAGTTACAAAGACACACTGTGCCACTTATGTTGAAGTATTGGATATTTGCTGCTTGAGCATCAATGGAGAATGTCAGAGTCTTGTCTTTTCCTGAAATGTATTTTTCCTCTATTGAGTACAGCTGTATTATTGATGTTTTATATATATTCTTTAATACTGCCTCTCTACTAAGGGTGATATTTATGTACTACCAGAGCACACTGAGGAGCTACACATGAATCACTTAAGGCCCTTGCTTTGGAACACCAAAGAATGATTATGACAGCACCAGGAAGGTGATGAATTCCATTTATCCTTCATGTTCAAGGCTGCACTACAAATTGTGGTACAGTTAGTCACCGTAGTGGGAAGCTGGCAAACATGTCAGGATTTTTTGCAATTATGACCTCTCTTTCATTGTACTTCATATACTTTACATGTCAGTTCACTGTCCTTTCAAAAGAAGTCACTCCCTTTTTAATTACTTCCATCACTTCCTCTTCTTTTTACCCTGACGAGACTACCTTTCACTGATCTTTTTTTTTAAATCACACAGGCTCGGCATTATGAGAGGAAGGGTTTGAAATTAACAATGCTGTTACATTGTATAGTTTCACCTGTCGTCAAAAGATCCTTTTATGCAGCAGCATTGCCTGTAACTCTCTGCAAGATTATCATAAAAAGATTTTAATCTGCCTTAGCAAGGAAGGGGAACTTTTAAGTTTTTAACACTCATGCTAGTCTTTAACCTAAATATGAATAATCAATCAAGTCAAGCAGCTAACACTTGCTAGAAATTGCTTCATGTAAAAGCAATTCCTACAGTGCTTTTGAGTGACTTGCTTTTACTCTAGCCTACCCATTCCTTGAGTCCTGTAACAATTCCGGGCAGTAAAACTTTCAAAGCAATGTGCTAGGATGCAAATGGTAGTTTCCAGAACAACCTAGAAATCATGGTAGGTGGTAGCACTCACGAATAAATGTGATCCAGATAGCACTGGCTACTGTGGCCAAGTCTAATGGCAATCACCTCAACTCATATGGGGTGAAAATGTAAATGAAGATGATGATGTTGGTGATGATGATAATGGGTTGTGTAGTCTAGTTGGTCTGAAGGAGTAAATTAACAATTAAAATCCAAACTCATTCATGGCAATATGCTAATAAATCAAATTATGCTGCAGAAAAGTGCTTGCCAGCAGAATAGCACATCTCAGTGCACAGAACCAGAAGCAGTGACCATTGATTTGTGGATATATCAGAGGACTTTCTACCTGAACCTCTCACTTTTGCAACTGTGCTACCAATTAAAGTTCAGCAATGGAGAAGACATGGCATAGTGACCTTTTGGAGATGTGAAATGCTTTGTGACTGGGAATAATGACCAAGCATAAGAGATTACTATGGCAAGGTGCTGAATTGGATGACATTCCAGCACATTAATAATCAAGATGTATATTGTGGAGGCCGAGTACCAGACAAAGGTAGTAATCCAGACCATAAGACTCAATTCTGTAGAAAACACAAGATCTAAAAAAGAACTGTAGCAGCCTATCACTTCTTAGTGAACCCTTGAGGTAGACAAAATTATATTACTGAAAGCTACATAATATGTGAGTGTTATTAATGATCAGTACTCAATGTGAGGTGAGAAAAAATCGGATCAGCGAGCCAAAGTTAGTTCCTGAGCCTAGTTCACATATCAGCATCTAGACATTCTTACGTGGTCACTCAGACTCACTTTTTACCTCAGTGGTTTCCCTTAGTACTGAAACTTTGCTTATATGCTGAAGTCACTCCTTTAAGTTTATATTGACTTAAAAAACTGTAAGCACGTAACTTTTGTCATGTGTGCCTTTGTATGGTTACCTATTCATTGTATGTGTTTGAAGAACATTGGAGAAATTATGCAATAAAGACAAATTCTTTTGATTCTCATTTTTACTTTGGTAATACTAAAAATGCAGTTTAAGTGGTTCAGGTTGTATTTTCAGTAAAGCAGAAATGGTAACTTTCTCTCTCTATGACAGAAAAAAGTGGGAAGTTCTGTATGGAAAAGAAGGCATACCTTGCCCAATAAAGTGATGTTATCCCCTAAAGTGAATTTGTTCATTTGAAACACAGCAGCACCTGGAGACAGGAACAAGGAATAGTGTGCTAGTCTCTCAGACAGGGCCACTACAGAATAAATTTACTGCCTAGATTTTGCTGAGGGCAGGAAGGAAGCAAAATCACTTTTTGCAAAAGTGAATTCAAATGTGGGAATAAGTGAAAAAGTAGGATACAATCTATCATCAGTGGCACTTTCTCTTATTTTTGCAGCAGTCTAAGGGAAAGTAAGGGAAGGCATCCGTGTGCCAAGTGTCTCCTATGCAATGGTACAGGAACCACATATTTCATCCCTACAAGGAATTTTCTTCGTTTTTCTGATGCAGGATAGTTCTTGAAGAGCTGTGGCAATGAACAAACAATGATGAATTCCATGCTCTGTCAGATCTGAAGGCTTATCTCAGGTACAATATCTACACATTATAATTTGTGTGTTAGGAAAGTCTCATTTTGGAAACAGCCTTATCCTATCTCCTCATCGATTTGTGTGGGAGCTCAGGCAGAGTCATCAGTTAGATAGAACGCCGTACTAGACATCTTTCAACTGCCTCTGGAAAGCCTAGTATGGTAAGTTAATCCCCCTAAAAAAACAACTCACTTTAGATTGTCTTTTTGACGTTTTTGAGAGTAAATGTATTTTTACCTGGAATCATTGAGTCCATTTTAAGTGATTTTCTGAGGCTTAATACATTGTCCTGTCTTTTCTGGCTTCACTGAAAAGCTTCAGATATATACAGCTGTGGTAAAGAAGCTAGTATATGTACTTGAGCATGTCTGAACAATTGTAGCTGAGGTACACAATTTATATATTCTAAGATACTGTTTGTCATATAGTTATGTTCACAAAAATGTTATATGAATCCATAGTCTTACCGTTTTTTTAATATAATGAACAATAAATTCCTATATAAAAAAAAAAGTGGGAGGTTTTGATTTGCATGAAGGAGCATGGCTGTAAATTCTTCCTTTGATAGCTTGACAGATATTTTCATCGTTTGTTGAAATTGGAGGAGAAGGGCAAAAGGAAATCATGCCAGTATAAGGGAGGGTTGAAAAAATACTTCTAATATATATATATGTACACGTATATTCATGTACCCATTAAATCCAATCAGGGAAGAAGAGGGAACAGTATTAACTGAGTTGAGGTGCTAGTTTTCACTAATGCTAAAGGCAGTTACAAGTGCAACACAAATGCCATGATTGCACTTCACAGATAACATCAGCAATCTTGTGTATATTATTAAAACACTACTGAATTCCAGACGGTCAAATATCAAGTTAAAAATCTGCTTTTTGAGTTGACATCATTCCTGAAAGTATTTACACATTGATGGTTTGAATGTACACAGATCATAGGGAACAAGCTCTCCCTGCCTCAATCTTGGATCTGATCAAGGGTAACAACCACTGGCGAGAATAAACATATTTTCAAGTTTAAAGATGCACTGCATTTGCAGCAACAGATTTCACAGCTGGCAACAAGTCATACAAAACTGTAAGCAAAACTTAATCTGTTGAGGGTTTTTTTAAGTCTTTCTAGATGTTTGCACTCATCGGTCTCTTATTCAGTAACCCATTTTACATGCTTTCGAGTAAAACCTTCTCCCTGTGTTGCAGTCGTATCTTAAAAGAGTCAAACTCTGTAATGCTCAGTACTGAAAACCATGGCCCTGTGCCAAGTATATGGCTGTATTAAACTGGAGAAACATGTTTACAATGCTCCTGAATTTTTCCTGCTCTGATCCAGTTGCTCTCTAAAATAGGGTTAGTGCAACTCTGTATGGAGCAGGGAGCCCATGGTGGGGTCCATGAAAGGACATTCATCCACTGCTGTGCTATGAAGACAGTGGGACATGAATCTCCTGGATCCCAGTTTATGTACAGGTATTTTTGAAGTTACCAAAGAGAGGATCCAGACCATTCCTGGGAAGACAGGTGGGTATGGAAAATTACAGCAGATCCCATTTCACTTGAGGAAGAAAGCCTGGGGTGAAGAAAACAGGAATATTGCAGGTCACTAACCTGGGTTACTGGCTCAAGTGCCAGGAAAGAGGCTAGGACAATTCTCCATATAGTATATTTTCTCCGATGAACAGAGTTGATACACTATTGCTATATTCTCAAATTATTTTTTCAAGATTACACTCCTTACTCTTCCTCTTTACAACCATAACATGCATGAAAATAACTGGGAGGATCAACAGGGAAAACATAACAAAAAAATATGTTTTAAAAATTCTTCCAACAATATAACATGAACTTAGTATTTTTATGTTGGAAGTCAGTCGCAGAGTTTTCCTACAAAGAGGATGATGATTTTGGGAAGGTGTAAATTTAGGCTTTGGTCATTGCAAGAGAAGCTAAATGCTTTAAACAAGTGATAGCATAATCTGTGGTTGTACAGCCTGAGGGACACTGATATGTTGTTGCCACAAAAGCCCCACAGATCTGGGAATACATCAGACCATCTTAGGACCTGTGTCATTTCTATGGCCTTGACAAAGTGGGAAGAAGCTCATAGGAGTTGACCTTGGTAGACAATCACTAAAGCATCCTCCAAAATCAACGCTTAGAAAATATGTTGGATTTTTGAGTATGGTAAACAGTGATCTGGGTGGGACCGATCATCTAGGAAGGGAGCAGATGGCACTGGGGAATCCTGCCAGAGACAAGATCACATGCTAATGAGTCTTTTAAAAACAAGAAGGGAACTGGGAATGGGCAGATGGAGCAGTGTAAAGACTGGGAGTAACATGGGCAAAGGGGGCTTCATTTCAATTACTAATTTTTTAATTGAGACTATTATGATCATGAATCAGGTGGGACTGGGCAGCTGTGACTGGACATCTGGGACAGGATAAAGGATGGCAGAGATCTGGGAAGAAAGAGGGGCACTGCTTTGTAAGGGCGCATGACAGCACCGCGTCATGTCTGTCCAGGCTTGGAAGCCAGCTGGGGAGTTCTCTGCCTTGAAGATGCTTCGTTTATCCCCTTGATGAGCATCCTGAGCCAAGAGAAGATAGTGCCACCCAGACAGTGCTTCTCTTCTGCATATATCAAGGAGAAGTCAGAGCCATCCTCTATGCAAATACTGCACATGCAATTTCTATGCACTGCAGCCTCTGTGAAAAACAAGCAGAGGCGAAAAGATGAAGTTAGGATCATGTTCTCTTTATGCTTTTAAACTACCTATGTTACAGAAACATTGCATTCCAATTGTAATTTAAACATTTGAAAATGTTCTAACGCTTTCTTTAGTACTCAGTGAAATAATCCATCATTTTTTATGTAGTACCTTTACTACAGGAGACTCAGGGGGACTCTATCACTCTCTGCACCTGCCTGAAGGGAAGTTGCAGTCAAGTGGGATTCAGGCTCTTCTCCCAGGCAACCAGTGACAGAATGAGAGGGCACGGCCTGAAACTGCATCAGGGGAGGTTTAGGTTGGATGTCAGGAAACACTTCCTCATGGAGAGGGTGGTTAGATACTGGAATGCACTGCCCAGGGAAGTGGTGGAGTCACCGTCCCTGCAGGTGTTTAAGGAGAGGCTGGATGTGGCACTTAGTGCCTTGGTCTGGCGGATGTGGTGGTGTTGGGACATAGGCTGGACTTGGTGATCTCAGAGGTCTGTTCCAGGCTCAACAATTCTGTGATTCTGTGATTCCCATGTTTGTTTAGAGTTTTAAGCATTTTAAATTTAAATTTCCTCGATGATCTCCAAGATCTCTTCAAGCTAGAATTATTCTATGATTCTATTGCAGATGACACCAAGCTGGTTGGAAGTGTCGATGTGCCTGAGGGCAGAGAGGATCTACAGAGGGATCTAGATAGGCTGGATCACTGGATCATGACCAACCCAATGAAATTCAATAAGGCCAAATGCTAGGTCCTGCACTTCGGCCACAACAACCCCCAGTAGCGCTACAGGCTTGTGGAGGAGTGCCTGGAGAGCTGCCAGGCAGAGAGGGACCTGGGGGTGTTGATGGACAGCCGGCTGAACATGAGCCAGCAGTGTGCCCAGGTGGCCAAGAAGGCCAACGATATCCTTGCCTGCATCAAAAATAGTGTGGCCAGCAGGATCAGGGAGGTGATCATGTCCTTCTACTCAGCTTTCGTGAGGCCGCACCTTGAGTACTGTGTCCAGTTTTGGTCCCCTCACCACAAGAGGGATGTTGAGGTGTTGGAGAGGGCACAGAGTTGGGCTGCCAAACTGGTAAAGGGCTTAGAACACAAGTTGTATAAGGAACGGCTGAAGGTTCTGGGGCTCTTTAGCTTAGAGAAGAGGAGACCTTATGGCTCTCTACAACTACCTGAAAGGAGGTTGTAGAGAGGTGCGGGTTGGTCTGTTCTCCCTAGTGGTGAGTGATAGGATGAGGTGAAATGGATTTAAATTGCACCAGGGGAGGTTCAGATTGGATATTAGGAAGAATTTTTTTCCTGAAAGTGTTGTCAGGCATTGGAACAGGCTGCCCAGGGAGGTGGTTGAGTCACCATACCTGGAGGTGTTTGAGAGATGAGTAGTAGTTGAGTGGTGTTGATAGGGCTGGGACAAAGGCTGGAGTCAATGATCTTCAAGGTCTCTTTCAGCTGAAACTACTCTATGATTCTATGAAATCAAATACAGTGATTTGCTGTGTCAGCCACACCAACAGACAACAGTAACTTAGCATGTACTTTAAAAAAATGTAGGTTTATTTTACTTGTGACTAGAGAATAATCTTCTCAAAAGATAGAAAGTGAGTTATGTCAAAATATGCTGGACATCACGGACAACAAAGGGTTTTAATGTGATCTTCCATAAGTTCTTCACTGAAATGTAGATGGCTCTAAAAACTGATATATGATATTATATAGCACATTTTTGTAGAATTATACCTTGCTGCTCATCTTAAGAGTGTAAAATAAACACATTGTAAAGATACTAATAGCGTTTTTTTCTCAAACACATTATTTTAAAATCAGAATAAAGTGATTTTTAGAACATCATTCTAACTTGATTTCCATGAAGGCACACGTAGGCAGAGACTTCAGAACTCTGCGGTCCACAGTAGTCATCTATAGGTTTTTATAGACATGTTAGATATGCACATACAGAAAGAAAGGGTCATCAGTTGCTGTTACCTTCTGAAGAGAGTCTTACGAATCAGTTGAGACCACTTAAGCTGGAATTTTGACATAAGCAATTCCTGTTGCACCCACACAGCAGGGATAAGGCAGAGTGAAATAGTGCGGATCTTTGAATATCAATAGACTCTTAACAGTTCATTTTCAGGCAGGGCCTATGCTTATTGTTGATGATATCACCTTTGGCAGTAACATAGTTTCTCTTTATGCAAAAGTCTTTGTATTTATAACCCGTGGTAAGAAGTAGCAATTTACTTGCTGTAAGATGACACAGAGTTTTTGTCTTCAGATGAAACTCCTTTATAAAATAGTTAAGCAGTTGCACATAAGATGGATAAACTCTTGGCCTCATTAAGGAGAGATCTGCAAATTACTCCAGCAAGGTCAAGATTTGATAAGAACTTACCATCTGAATTGTGTGGTCAAATGGATGCAGTTCTCTGCTCTTCAATTTTGAACACGTGTTGACTTTGTGTTCCGTCACCTTCCAGGATGCTACAAGTACTGACAGAAGAAGTTATAAGAAACACTATTGTTTAGTCTCCTCTGGATTTTATAACATATTTTGTGAAAAGGACAATGGAAGAAATGCTTTCTAATAATTCCCATTCCACCTTGATCCCCAAAAGCATATACTTTGAAAACTAAACAGCTATAGACAGTTTTATTCACATATGTGCAGCATTCGTGTAATCCTGGAACATCTGACACACTGAAGCTCACTTGCTCTCTAATCTCTTCTAATGTCTGTGGCATCCTGCCCGCATCCTTTGTCTTACACACACATGCAAGCATGGCTCTTCACCCAGTAGGATTCGTGTCTTGTTAGGTCAAACAGCTTAACTCCAGTTTTCAGAAAGGGCCATAAAAACTAAAGTGCAGGCTTAATACCATTGCACAAGATGAGAATACAACAGGTTTTCAGCCCTGATGCTACAGAATGGATCACAAATTGCAACAGAACTCATATTTTTGTACAAGTACTTCACCAACTATTCACAGTATTTTTGAATCTATAAAATTTCTGGAATGAAGTCCCACCTATTGCAAACTAAAATTCAAATATCTCTACAATATATAAAATTTATAACTTTCCTTCCCATTTTACACATGAAATGTTTTTTAAAAACCATTATTTTCAAAAAATCATTAAAAAGGGAGGAGTATTAAAAGCCTTCTTGCAGCAGCACGAGCTTTCCTAATTTTAATCCTGGTTGGTGTTTATCTAACATGTTCCTTAAAGACCTTCACTGATACAGGTTTCATATCCTTTATATTCTAATCTTCTACTTAAAATTTTTTCTCCTACCCTAAATATCCCTTTTACATTTGAAGTTTAATATCAGTCCCCTAGCCAGACTAAACTAATCCAAACATGTCATCCATTTACTAGTTTTCCTGGTTTTAGATGACTCACATTTCTCTCCATTAGATTACTGTATTAGTTCATATATTTCTTGACATCAACACGCAAAACTCCCAAATTGCGGTCCCAGAAAAACTACTGGATGAATGCCCTACTCCATCATTAAAATCATACATGAAACTCTTAACAAGAGCAGAGCCGACACATATTTCTGAAATCCCACTTGATCTTTCCTTTCATTTAGATATTACTTTCTTTTCCCAAAAAATCCACTTTGGTTATCACATCAGAGTACTTCTGCACTTAGCTACAGTTCTCTGCAGGTCACAGTTCTCTAGTTTACCTTTGGGATATTATGTCAGACAATGTCAAAGCCTGTACTTAAAATCTGTCATGGCTCTCAGTTCTCACAAATGCACAAGCCTGTTTACAAGTCATAATTCTCAAAATTTCATGCTGTCTCTTATTTAAAACTTTGTTATGTTGTAGGTATTCTTATACTATTATTCGCTCCACTGCTTTTCAGAAGAAAAGGTCTTTGGAAGTCTAGCCTTTAGTTCATAAAGAACACTACCAGATTGGCTCTTATAGCTCAAAATATTAAAAACCTGCAAGATGATCGGTGGAAAATCTATGGAAAACTAAGAGCAAATCCTGCTTTTACAATGTTAGACTCTTCAGCAATAGGAGATGCTTGAACTCGTGTCAAGGATTAGTTTCTTAAAAGCAGTCTTCTTATCGTAGATTCGCAGAATACTTCGAGTTGGAAGGGACCTTTAAAGGTCATCTGGCCCAACTCCTCTGCAGTGAGGAGGGACATCTTCAGCTAGATCAAATTGCTCAAAGCTTTTGAATGTTTCCAGGGATGTGGCTCCTACCATCTCCCTGGGCAACATGTTCCAGGGTTTCAGCATCCTCATGGTAAAGATCTTCTTCCTGATATCCAGCCTAGATCTACTCTCTTTTTGTTTAAAACCCTCATCCTGTTGCAAGAGGTCCTACTACAAGGATTGTCCCCATCATTCTCGTAGGCCCCATTTGAGTACTGAAAGGCCTCTGCAAGGTCTCACTGCAACCTTTTTTTCTCCAGGTTGAACAATGCCAACCCTCTCAGTCTTTCTTCACAGGAGAGGTGCTCCAGTCTTCTGATCATTTTTGTGGCCCTTCTCTGGATCCTCTCCAACAGATCCGTGTGTTTCCTACACTAAGGACTCCAGAGCTGGATGCAGTACTCTAGGTAGGGTCTCACCAGAGCAGAGCAGAGGGGCAGAATCGCCTCTCTTGACCTGCTGGCCACAGTTATTTTGATACAGCCCAGGACATAGTTGGACTTCTGGGCTGTGTGTACACATTGCTGGCTCAAGTCCAGCTTTTCACCCACCAGTACAACCAAGCCCTTCTCCACAGGGCTGCTTTCAGTCCCCTTATCCCTCAGCCTGTAATGATGCGTGGTATAGGACCTTGTACTTGGCCTTGTTGAACCTTATGAAGTTCACAGAGGCCCAATTCTCAAGATCGTCCAGTTCCCTCTGGATGGCATCCCATTCCTCTTGCGTATCAACTGCATCACTCAGCCCGATGTCAACTGCAAACTTGCTGAGGGTGCACTAGATCCCACTGTCTGTGTCCTGGGATCCTCCTTCCTACCCCTTTTAAAAATGGGTACAATATTTCCCTTCTTCCAGTCTCCAGAGAGTCCACCTGAGGGCCAGGACTTTTCAAATGTCATGGATGGTGTTTTGGCAATTACATCAGTTAATTCCCTCAGGACTCTGAGATGCATCTCACGAGGTCCCACAGACTTGTATATGTTCATGTTCCTCAGGTGCTCATGAACCTGATCTTCTTCTACAGTGTGGGAGACTTTGCTCACCTGGTCCCTGTCACGTGTTCCATCTACTTGAGATATGTGGGAAGAGACACTGCCAGTGAAGACTGAGGCAAAAAATTGTTGAGTAGCTCAGGAGTCTTCTCTTCATTTGCTGTTACCAGTATGTTTGTCTTGCTCATTGTCAAGGGGTACTCTTTCTCTGACCTGCCTTTTCTGGTTGACATACCTGTAGAAGCCCTTCTTGTTATTCTTTGCATCCCTTGCTAAGTTCATCTCCAGCTGTGCTTTCATCTTCCTGATTCCATCCCTAAGCAACCAGGCAGTGTCGCTGTACTCTTCCCAGGACACCTGTCCCTGTTCCCACTGCCTATGCATTTCCTCCTTATCCTTTAGTTTGACAAGTAGGCCTTGACTCAGCCATACTGATCTTTTCTCTTCCTTGCTTGATTTCTTACACATGCAAATTGAGAACTCTTGCACTCCATGGAAAATGTCCTTAAAGATCTACTAGCTCGGTTCTACTTCCTTGTCCCTGAGGCCACTTCCCAGTGGATCCTCTTGGCAACTACCTTGAAGAGCTAGACGTTTGCTTTCCTGAAATTCAGAGTCTTGACTTTATTCTTCCTCTGACCCATATTCCTTAGGACTTCAAACTTCACCAGCATGTGATCACTGCATCCCAGGCTGCCTCCAATCTTGGCGTCACTGATTAACTCATTTGTGTAGGTGACCATCTTACTCATGTACTTTCAACCTGCTCGTGGCTGTTCTTCAGAAACAGGTCTTCACACTCTATTCACTTCTTGATGTAGAGGAAGACATCTTCACCCCTTCTTTCTCCCCTGTCCTTTCTGAGCAGCCTATAGCCATTGGTAACCATACTCCAGTTGTGTGATTCATCCCACCAAGTTTCAGTGATGACAAACACGTTGCAGCTTTCTAGCAGCATGGTAGCTTCCAACTCCTACTGTTTGTTGCCCATGCTTCATGCATTGGTGTAGGGGCACCTCAGCTGGGCTGTTGGCCATGTTACCTTCTCAGAGGAACATCCCTTTAATTCCTCTGAGGTATTTCACCAGGGGTTCACTGTTGGATGCTATTACAGGAGCCCCTGGCTCACCTCTGTAAGGCTTCCAAACATGCTGCCCATCCCAGAGCAGCAGGTTGAGGGCCCTTACTAACACCCTATCCCTCTAACCTTGGTATCTCATCCCGCAGCTTGTCATGGGCAAGTCTGTCATTACCTGCTTCCCCCTTCAAGCTTAGTTTAAAAATCTGTCAATGAGTCCTGCAAGCTCCTGAGCAACTGCCTTCATCCTCGTTAGAGAATGGTGAATCCTATTGGACACTAGCCAGCCTGGCAGCTTTTTTTGTTGTTTATATTGCAAAAATTGGCTTAATTGTTATTTTTTTTGTCAGGCACAGACCAAGTTTACTTTTACAATTGCATCCCTGCCAGTATAGTCTTCTTTTGGATTTAAAACTTTTTTTAGAACTGCATTGGATTTTTTTTATGGTAATAGTTCTGTGTTCCTATTTTAAGAGAAATTTACTTTACTAACCACAGAAAGACCTCATGCATATGAATTAAGAGTCACTTCAGAGATGTTATAAGGACAAATAACATTAACTTTTATTCACAGGGAACAGTAAAATACTCAGAGCACCTACAGTAGCTAAATATGGCCTTTGGATTGCTTTTACAAAAAATTCTTTCTCTAAAGAGGTGACAGGATGTCATGGGTTTGTGTCTGGTGTGTTTTTTTGTAAAAGCAGAGGTAAACTTGTGCGAAACTTCAAGAGTGTCCCCCACTCCAGATAGAGTTGGACCTGCCTCTGGCCAGGGCCAGGCCAGTCACTGCCTCTGTGATCAAGGTATTTAAGAGGTGACTCCATTGTTCTTCCACTCTCATTTGGTTTCTTCTTGCTTTGAGATGTCCTATTTTTATGTTGGGGAGATTTTCTGTTGGAGGAGGGGGAGGTGAGAGGAGATCAAAGGAACATTGCCCTGAGAAGAAAAAGGGGGAGAAGAGTCCCAGAGGAGGAGAGGGAGAAGACTGCTAAAGCAGGACGTTTCCCTGAAGCCCGTGGTGGCCGAGATGGCAGGAAGGTGATTGCCTGCCAGCTGAGGGGACTGACAGTGGTGAGAATGTCCAGCATGCACTGGTATGTGTGGAGCCCCACGCAAGAGGGGAGAGGGCCCAAGCATCAGCAAAGGACGTGCCCAAAGCAATCCGTGGCCCCGAGGGACTCATGAGGAGGAAGAAGATTGCATCCTGTGAGGTGGACACCACATGGCGTCAAGGAGAGACTGCGAGTAGCCCTCTTTCTCAGGGAGCTGCCGTGGATGATGAGTAGTGGCCAGACGGACCGCACCCCCCAACTCCTGCCCCCCTTGCACTGATGGAGGGGAAGGAGGTAGCTGGGAATATGGGAGGGGTGGGGGTGGTGGGTGAAGTGTATTTAAGATTGAGTCATATTTATTGATGTGTTCCTCTTACTATCTTATTTCATCAACGATGGTAGTGAATTAATTCTATGTCATTTCTTCCCAAATCACTCTGGTTCTTTACTCGTCATCTTAAATGGTAGATTATTACCCTTTCGATCCTTAATCTCAAACCCTTGAGCCTTTTTAGTTAAAATTGTCTCCCTCTACATCACTGTGGAAATGGGGTGGGTAGAGGAGCAAGCTGGAGACCACGTGGTTCCTTGGCTTGAACCATGACACAAGACAAGGACTATCCACATCCTACGTAAGTCACATGAGGTGAACAAGTTGCTCAGTCAAGCTCCACATCCCAAGTGAAGCAATAAACTGGAAATCTAATAAACCTCTTAGTGGCAAGACTGAATTAATGACTGAACATGAGTGTCCCACACACTCTGGGGCAAAAGAATTGCCATCTCAGCAGCACTGAACAAAAACTCATTAAGAGTTCAAAACCTGCAAAGACAACACAAAAAGTTATCTTTTATAGAAAAAAAAGGAAAAATTGCGGACCCATTCTTTTTGGTTAAATTTTACTTTTTACTTCACAGTTCTCTGCCATTAACCTACTTTCTGGATGAAGAAAGACTTACACTGAATCCAGTGAAAGCCTTTGCCTGATTTAAGTCTTCTAGAGGGTTTACAATGTGTTTGTCTATTTTTTACATCATACTCTCTCTTCTTCCATTCTATTTATTGTATTTATTTGTACCATAGCAATACAGTAATCAAGATGCACAGTTCA
>NW_009699384.1:15204-69141 GCF_000703405.1 Apaloderma vittatum
TGAACCAGACCTATGGTTGGATGAAGACTCCATCAAATCCTGAATCCTGATGTTTTCTAGGTAGTAAATTTGCAGTGGTTTCTTTGGGACATTAACTGTTTTAGTCTAGCTCTTCTCTGTCCATCTCTCCCAGATGTTTGACTTTAATGTAGAATGAAGTTCTTTCTGGTCTTTTTGTAGGCTGCAGTGGGGAGGCCTGCTACGGGTGGTAGTGTCTGCCCTGTTGACTGTGCTTGTGGGCACTTTTCAGAAATGCCACAGAAGACTCAACTGAGAACATTGTGCCTCCTCCTCTACCAGGAACTGAGATCCTCTTTCATGAGAAGAGTATTGGGTGTGTTCCACCACTTGCTGGCCCAGACACACAGAACCAAATAAGAGGTTATGCTGCAGTCAACAGTTCAGAGGCATAGATGTTTAATGCTATACCATGTTTTTCTTACTTTACATCTTCAGCACAGCTCTTGCAGAGAAGTTCTCAGTTGTGTCCTGGGATCTGTTCACGTTCTCATGTGACAGATGCATGAAATTGCATGGATTAATGTGACTGATTAATGCCTTGTTTTTTCATATCTGTAATAGCTGGTACATGTAGTACCATTCTGAAGACTGTGGAAGAGAAAAATGAGAGTGGTAAGTGAGAACACCATGCTCCATGAGAGAGTGAGCAAAAAAGCCAGAGCACAGGAAAATTTTATTACCAGTTGCTAACATCTTTAATGGGCATTTTCTTTAGCTACTGAAGACAAATGCAATACTTCCATATCTTCTCAAACAGCAAAATGCTTAAAAAGGTCTGAACTGAGAAACTTGCAAGCATTTAGAATCCTAGAATCATAGAATGGCATAGGCTGGATTTAACCATCAACATTAGCATTACTTAAGCTATTTAACCTATTTTAAATCCTGTATAACTTTAGTAAAATCAAATGCATGAAACTTGTGATTGCAAGTCAGATTTTAAAAAGCAAAAATGTTTTTTAAGAATAAAAAAAAGTTTGGATTTAGTGTAACTGATGATAGCTGGCACATGCCTCTTCTGCCATTCGCACTTGTTTGTCTTAAATAATTTCCCTATGATGGCTACAAAAGCATTAGTAATACATAACTCAAAATAGTCCTTTGGAAACCTCAGGCTGGGACATGATATGCTACAGATTGTGGACAAGTAGCCACTAGTAACCAAATGTGTGTTTCAAGTGCAATTCAGATACATCTAAGTAATTCAAAGAACCTAAACATCAGAGCAAGTAGATTAAAATGTCCTACCAATACTTCACTTTCAGAAATCCAGAGTGCAATGTGCAGAGCCACAGACATATTCATGAATCTGACTATATCTCAGCTGCACTCATGCCAGGTTCAGCATGAAATCCCCTGTTAATTAATGGGAATATTACTATGACATCATATAACTTAAGGAGTAAATTGTTCTATACAGTGCTAAGCAATTATGCTGCAAGGGCAGTTGGTTTGTACAAGTCAGAAAACAGTGCAGATCATTACTTAGAGCAAACCAAAGGTTGTTGTCTGTATCAGATACACAGGTAGGTGAGATTTTCTAAGCATTGAAATCAAAGCTTGTCTTAAGTCTCTCTAAACCAGGTGAAAGAGAAGACACCTGCTTATTCAGTTCAGAAAAGAAAAGTCCTATGAACCAGTCAGATATTATCACAGCCAAATAGCATCTCTCCTACCAAGCATAGAATGGTCCTAATATCCGCAGGAGATTGCCACCTCCCCCTCCTTGCGCAGAATCCATCGTGACACACTTCAGACACCTCATGGCCTTTTCTGGGGTCACGAGCTTGTGAAGTGCTAAATTCCTGCTACTCTAACTTGACTTTGACACTGCCAGGCTGTTGATATACAATACCTGATCCAGTACACTAGCCAGTCAGCTTGGCACCGTCCTTATCATTGCTTATTTACTATAGCCCCAAGGCAGCGTTAGCTGGTTGCAAACACTTGTTGTCATAAAACATTGGACAGATATGTCTGCTTCTCTGCATCCTTCTTTTTCTTAGATTTTTGGGAGTAAGTGGTCCATCCCTGGAAATACAGTTTATGAGTGACTAAGAGTTTCTCTTTCTTGATAAGTCGAACTGGGCAGTTTCAGTTTCCCTTTTTTTTTCTCATCTGATAATTTCAAGTTTATGTATGTGTGAAAAGACTCCTGGAATGTGCCTTCTGACCTGAATGAGCTCACTCTCAGACACAAGGAAGGGAATCTCACTTGCAATAACACTATATAGGGAGATGCATGAAAACGTGGCAACATGACTTTAAGTTCCAATATGAAAGATGACTTTACTGCATTACTAGTGCGCAGTATATCTTAATGACAAGCAGTAGCATCACACATTGTCATACATTTGACTAAAGAGATTTTAATTTATAAAATAGCATTGGTACTGTGCGTTTAATATTTCTTCAAGTCCTCTATTTTTGCTGTCAGTGCTCAAATAATCCTGAAATGTCTGGTGGGATGATTTTCTGTGCTTTGCCAGAGCAGGAAAAGAATTTGAAGAAGCTTTTTGGCACAGATTCAAGATAAAAGCATGTTTCTTATATGCAGCATCTCAGTTCCCTGAATGATTAATAAACCACATTTAGCATATGCTTCTGGTGCTTTAGATATCTTTCTGAATATGTGGTCATTCCTAGGAAATAACGAAGGAATTAAATCTAGTGAAAACTGCTGTATTGGATTCCTTAACTTTCAACAAGATCGAACGTTCTCCCTTGCAACTTCAGATATCTTGAAAAATGTAATTATGGCTATATATCCGAGAAAAAGGCAAGAAATTCTAAGGGAAATGCTACTTATAGTATCATGTAAAACTTGCAGCTTTATTTTCAGCCACATTATATATTGTAATAAAGGGAACCATACATAGTACACTGGAATGTTTAGTTTAAAAAAAGCAGTGTGAATTCAGATACAGCTAAGTAGAAACATAAAGGAGGAAAAAAGATTTTAAAATTCTGCATATATGTAGATTTCAAAGCTGTTTTTTTCCCCCACTGTAAACTCCCCTTGGTAGGTGTTAAATAGAATCAGGCATGTGCAAACCTTAAATTTAGCTCGTCAGCTATCACAACAGCTGAACCACTCCATAGAGTGGCAGGTGCTCTTGATGGTATAGACACTTCTGTGCTGAGAGCTGTGCTCATGGAAAGCATATACTGTACATTCCAGCTTCATGATGACACAGCTGTACCCCAGGATAAGCATTTCTGCACTGTGGATGTCCCTCTTCTGCCAGGATTGCTGATGCCTGCAAGCCCTGGTTATAGCTGGCATTGTCACTGGCAGAAACGCCAGATGGAGTGCTACATTTGCTTACGGGTGACTGGTGTTTCTAAGCACACAGCCTCATCATTCCTGACAAACAGCCACCCATAAAATCCATAAGTGGATGGATAAAGATCATAAGGATGCCCAGAAATGTTCTCCATGACCCTAGTATGAATTACGATGGCTTTTTAGCTAAACATGCTGCTCTTGTTTGCTTAGGCTTGCCTTGTCTAACACAGGAGGCAAAATCAAAAGTCATTTTACACAGGAAGAAGTGTACAGAGGAACAAGGGTAATTTTAGAGGGGTGTCAGCATGAGGGCAGGAGGAAAAGGAACAGCAGCTCTGATAGAAGAGCACAAGTGACAAGTGTCAGCTGGGCACCTCTGTAGGAGCCACGCTTCCAGACTGGTAGATGTCATTAGCGTATCATCACTGTCATGACTGCTGCTCCACAGACATCTGGATTAGTCTAGTCCTAGGCCTTCCTCAGGAATTGACTCATTTAGAGAAAGGAGACACCCTCTCACAATGAGTCATCTTGCATGCCCTTTCCAGCCCTCAGCTTCTGAATTTATCTTTTGACTTAGAGCTGAGCACTTGTCTTTGAGCAAGGCTAGTTTTGCCTCACTGTATTCCTAGTAAAAAGGATTCCATTGAACAGGGGTCTCCATTAAGAATTTAGGTCACCATCTCTCCACTAGGACTGGGCCCCTTACCAGAGCAAGCCTCTTGACCCTACCACCCCATGGAGATGCCTCTCAGCTCTTCACAGCAGTAGTCATCTTTCAGTCACCAGAGGGAAGTCCCACAGTAAAAAGAATTGCATAACATCTGCCATGATCGGTCACGATTTCCATCTCATGCAGGCTAAGTAAGGGGTCTTTACCACTTCGTAATTCCAAAATTATATCAGAGGAACATTTCCAGTGAACAAGAAGCAAGAGCAGAATTGGCATTCAGTCTCTAAAATGCTTCCATAAATACTTCTCTCGTAACCTAACGTTTGGTGAAAACATCCAGACTACAGGTAGATTACCTTCCCTGTAGGTGAAATGAATAAATCATATAGAAATGCCAGTAGCACATTACCTATGGAAAAAAAAAATAAATCTACTTTTCAAATAAGACAGGTTTATGTACTGAGGGACATGTTTTAGTGGTGCTGATAGGGCTAGGACAAAGTTTGGAACCAATCATCTTGAAGGTCTCTTCCAACCAAAACTCTATGATTATATGACTCTGTTCTATTTTAGTAATAAAAAAATTCTAACTACACACTCACTGAATTCAGTGACACATCAAGATGGTAACTATGATATTGGGTGCAAAATGTCATGGAGACTAGAGCAAGTAAAAGTATTATATCACGTTATTTTAATTCATTTTAAATTACCAAAATATAGATAGTCTGCAGTATGCTTCTCTTTAAACACAGGACCAGATATTTTCCCAGATACTTACATAAACATAATTGCAAAAATTCCTTACCTAAACCTGAAGAACTCTGAAGCCATTGTAATTAATCTATTCTGGGATTTGAACTAGTACTATGGTACAAATTGCAAGACTAGCCTATTCTCAGCAAGGTCCATAACTCCTTCCAAAGTAGGTGTACATTTGCTGTAAATGTCATGTGTTTAAAATAATAGAGGAGTTAAAAATGGAATAGAAAACATCCTAGACAATTGCGGATTTTTCATGCATGTCTTGACTGAATAACTTGCACTGGAAGAGCTAATAGGAAAATATTTGATTCTATGGGGCTTAGTGGTTTACTGTTCTTTGGGAGCAAGAGATGATTAAGTGAGATCAATGTATCAGAATACTCCTTGTAGATTTATTTCATCTTTGTGTCTTAAACTGTAGAAAAGGAAGGCTGTTATTGGTATGCTTTGGAAGATACTGTTTCAGAGGATCAGTTTTGGCCAAAGCAGTAGCACTTGACACATTGAAAAAACCCCTAACCACTAAGCAGCTGGCTTTTCTGTAAATTTAGTTATTGATCCCTTGGACTCACAAACTAGAACACCTGTTGCAATAGCAGAATTGCAACATAAGCACTGCTATGGCGTGTGCTACCAAAGCTGCTTTGTTGTGCACCTAATTTTTATTGAGTAAACTGATGCTTATGCAAGTTGTTGTCAAGTTGAAAATACAGGAAAATAATTTTTACCCACATCTACATCCAGTAAAACAGCATACGCCTAACTATAAAAATGAGAATACTCTCAGTCCAATAGACAGGGTTGCTCAGCAAGCCTGAAGAGCTTTGTGGACCCGTTCTGTACCTCATGATCAGTATAAAATTGCAAAGTGTCATATGCTGCTGACAGTGTATCACAAATCAGAAATGAAAGGCAACTTCAGTGCCAGGTAGACATGGCAGCTGTTACGTGATCTCTGACATTTCACTGCATCCAGGACAGAAACTTCAAGTACTCGTGCACATACATCTCAATACTGTGGTTGTGCCGCAGCGCCCGCATTAGCTTTCCTCCAAACAACTGCAGTCAGAGGACAAGACTAGAGGACAAACTGAAGATAACCGGTCCATTCAAGCCTTCACTGCAGGCTAACTTGAAGCAGAATTACTCTACCTATGAGCAAGTCATGCAATACATGCAGTACACTCCACAGATGATTTAAAACAGGTCATTGACCTGTTTTGGAGGTGGTTTGGAAACACCTGCCTAAATTTTACTTCCATTATTTCAGTAAAGTTCAAAGGTCCCACCCAGTATAAATATTACTGCTGCACAGACCTTGTACAAAGGCAAGACACATCTGGGAGTACAGCAAGAGGAGGACAAACAAGAATAAGAGCATAGTAACAATATCACAGTATAAGAGAAAAACAGTGGTGGAAATCTGCTCATGAGGTCACACTGTTATTTTTCCCCTCCCTCTGTCCTAAGCTGTCCCAAATATACTTATGCTATTCCTCGCTGATGTTTGTTTAACTTGTTCTGCAAAACCTCCAGTGATGAAGACACCATGGTCTCCCCAGGCAACTCATTCCAGGGCTGCACTGTCCTGGACAGGGAAGACAGATTGTTCCCTTGCTTTTTACAGCAGCCTTTTACGCATTTCAAGACCAGTTACATGTATTAGATTAGCCAAGAACCTTGATTCTCACTGAGCTAATGGTTGGTTTATGTTTCAGGCAGTTATTGATTGCTGGCTCGTGTCTTGTTTATTTTCAAACACTCACCTGTCTTCTTTTAACTTGATGTGCTGCCTGAGCATAGCCAGTTTGAGACTTGCACATTCTACTCACATAATTGTTCACCAGTATCCCAAATATACACATTCAGGTGGGAGCAGCAGTATTTGTGGAGCCTACCAGATGTTGGTACAGAGCATCCACTGGTGTTCTCATCATTCCCAGAGGGTCTAGAAGAAATATAGCTCAATTTCAGACTTCCATCCCTGTAAAATGATGCCTTTTTCTTTCTTTCTTTCTTTTTTTTAAACTAAGAAATCTCACTGCAACATGAGTCTAGGGAAACAGTCATTCTCCCTCCCAAAAGTCTACACAAAGTTTTGACCATCACTTAGGCTTACATCTATGTCCATATGAAGTTGCTGGGATATGGTATGAGCACCACCACTCTTAAGCACCATTGGCAGGGTGCCAGAGCACTAAGACATTGGGACAGCAACAGCAAAAGCTGGACCAGTTGGGATCCCCAGCTGCAGCTCGGTCCAGTCTTTTACACACAGGTGTGGGTTTTACCATTGAAGAGTAAAAGGGAAAAAATGTATTATCGTTGTGCATCTTAGGAAACAATGGGTTTGTGTGACATACCGTAAAATGTAGACTACTACAGAGTTACAAGATATTATTGTTGAGGTTAGGAATACAAGCATGTTCAAGGCCCTGTGCATTTGAAGTGTGACACAGTCAATCACTTAAGCGAATTCTTCTTTTTTTTCCCCAGGGAAATGAACAAAGTGAAAATAAAATCTTAAGATGAATTTGGGTAAGAATCCCCAATACGCTGACGTTTCCTTAACTTTAGATATTCAAGTGAGGAACCCTACATAGCAGCCTCTGAAGGTGTTTTTTAAGGCAGTTTAAGTACGTATCACATTTCAAAAAGCTGCACTATAGAGGTTACGCAATTACAAACTATACCACTGCAGGACATTTCCTAAAAACCTTCCCCAGACTTTACTGGAACAAACTTTCACTTTTCAGGTGACTGTTTTTAATAACATCAAGAATTTTCCAGTGAAGTCTGATAATCTTCAGATGTTTATCAGCCTTCAGGTATATCACTGTGCAAAACCGGATCCTTGGGCCAAGTACAATTAATAGGAGATTTTCTAGCCATCTTATCAAGACCCATCTTTTGAATTTCAGGCCCCAGATGGAGAGTGTGCCCCTGCTGTTGTGTAGCCACACTCCAAACACCAGTTCATGCTCCACTGACTCCTGCTTCGCTTTCATAATGAGCAAGTATTCCACAAGCCAATTCGACTTCTGCTCTTTCCTGCCTGCCTTCTTTCCCAGGGACTCATACCCCACCTACCCCATCAGGAAATTTCCTCCTGTTCCTCGAAGGCAGTACCAGCAGAGGGAGCATTTACAGCATGCAGAGACAAGCCCTCCATTCCCTGGACAGAGCCTGGCCAGCGTACCTCTTCTGAAAATTTGTCAGCCAAAGTAATTTTCAACATGTGGGTAAGACGGGACAAAAAATTACAGGAGATTTCATGAGATCTATCCCTAGCAGAAAGGGGGACCATCGCTTTCACATAACAAATCTCTGCTCCAAAGCATGGTCCTGTCTATGTTGATAATATTTTGATTCTGATTTCTATGTGGAAAAAAATATACTTTTCCTGACTTATTCTTGGGAACAGTAACAATATTTTTAGTTGGAAATTATCTGAAAAGGAAGCCAAATTCAGCAAGGTGTCTGCTTTGGAAAAGTCACTTCTTTCAATCAGAAATTGTGCAGACCCCTTAATGTCAATCCAAAGCTTGGGAAAACACAGGAGAACAAAGTTTCACGAAAGGAATATCGACTGCGGCCCACATAGATGATCACTAGGTTGTGATGGCACTCGTTATCTCAAGTAAAAGCCAGAAAACAAGACGGTTATTCTGCAGAACCCTAGCTTCAGCACTCAGAGGCTTTTTTATATATATCTATTACATGTGCAGAAGACCTCCAGATGGTTTAAAAAGTCATTTAGACCATCACTCATTCTAAATTGCAGCACATATATGTTGGCCTGAGTTATCAACTGGATGGTAGTGATTTGCCAAGAATACAGCATACATAAACCAGGTAATTATTCAGTGTGATCATTTAAGAATATAAGGTGTAGATACAAATAGTAAGCTATTTTTTTGCTCAGAGTTTCCACGCTTAGCACCTGAGCAGCTCGAAGCCAAACAGAGCTAGCAGATCTCTCCACTCACTCTCACCAGCAGCTGCTGCTTTTTCCATCTGTCTGGTTTCCACCTCTTACTCTCATGCACCCAGTAAACTTTCTGCCTTCAGCCAGTCTCTGCTATGACACAGTCAGTCAGTGTGCTGACCTTCCCACTGCGACCAAGAAGCTATCGTGCAAAAATGGTGCCTTCCAGAATTCTCACCTATTATCACATAAAAGGGGGTCATTTTTTCTTTCCTTTGGCCTCCTTCAACAGAGTTGTCTATGTTAAAGAGATAACTAGGGCCTTACAGGATGATAATATTATGAACTATGTTAAATTCAAGGTATAAAGGTTTATACATTGAAACAATCAGTGTTCACAAAACCCAAATTTCTGTATTTGGAAATAAAATATCTAAAAAACCCATCACAGGGACTAAAATGTTGTATATAGTTGATTTGGTCTTCTCTACAAAGTATGTATGAACATGTCTTCAACATGCAATTGTCTCACATTTCTATACAACAAACAGACCAAATGGGAAAAGAGAAACTCCTATTCCTGTGCATAAATTATCTGGAAAATGAGCAAAGGCATCAGTTTTTCTAAAATAAATATATAACACTCATATTTATGCAGCTGCCTTCCTTGATCTATAAACCTGGCTTTTCATGTAGCTGTTAGCTGAAGACAGTGGTATTTTTCATGCATTCGGGAAGTTAAAAAAAATTTCCTTAGATTTCTGTGTGTTTATCCAAAGTATAGCTATCTCAAGTTTTTTTTAAAAAAGAGATATTCTTTATTTCTCTCTCTTTTTTTTCTTTTTGTGAAATGCACAAACCAAGGGAGATTTTCCCCTCTCTGAAATGCTGGAGCTGCTAGGAACTAAAATTTTTTAAAAGCAGTTCTCTGACTAAACATGACACAGCTGCCTTTTTTTGTAATGGTGGTCTCTGACCATTACTGGAAAGTAAGGACAACAGTGAGTCGAGTTCTCTGCAATGAATTTTGTGGCAGGGCGTGCTGTCCGCACACATGCAGAACAACTCCAGCCTTGGCTGATGTATTTCTCTCTTCTGCATCATTTTGTACAAGCATGTTCTCGAATGTATATTACCTTGCTTTGTTATGTAGGACAAATGTCACCTAACCTGGTACAACCCTGGGTCAAGTTTGCTAGGCCAGCTGGCTTTCAATTTCAATGCTTGAATTAATGATTCTTTAAATATTGACAGAGGGACTAGTGCAAGAAAGGGTATTTAATTCTATGGAGCAGCACATGATCACAATAAGGACACTACTAGCTCAGTTCACCTGTATGTAGAATAAATCTATATAAAGAAGATAACATTGACAAGATAATGCTTTCAAAGGCAAACCCTAAATGATTTCAGTACAATGAGCTACAACCAAATCTAGTGAATAAATTATAACCCACCTTAAGAAATAAACCTTCTGAAATATGCAGATAAACCTAAAACATACAGAAGAAGAATTCCTGAATCTTATCAGAAGTTAGACAAGCAGCATAAGTGTGTAACATTCATTACATATAATTGAAATGATGTACTTCCTCCTCGAAAAGTCTATAAGCTAGGTATGCACTACAAGACACAGTAAACAAAATGAAATCCCAGGAAATTAGCTTTGATAATTCATATACTCTGGTGTTACACTATTATGGAAAAACTAATTCCTCAAATAGCTTCCAGTTGCAGGAGCCCTCTGGCATGCCATTGTTGTTAGCTCCCGGGCAGTTTCAGAAAAGTGGGAGGTGGATGGCTGAGGGAGACTGGACACCAGAGAAATTAAAAGAGCCTATATTTAATATTTGGCTTATTCCCAGCTACCTTTAGTTTGACTGAAGAGTACATTTTTAATAGATGTGAAAGAACATAGTAATTTATCTTTGCAAGCCCTCTGGATGAATGGAGCTGCACTGTTATTTAAAATGTTCTTTAAAATCCACTGTTAGACCAGTAAGTTACATTGGTACAATGGAATATTGTACTAGTACTTGTAATTATCTGGACATTCAATGGAGGAGAAGAAAGCAATCCAATCCCTCTCTATCTTAAATTGGTTTAAAACAGCAATAACCCATCAAAATGAAGGGTGTTGCAGTGATGTACAAGTACATAAAATATAAAGATGTGCAGTCACCACTAGCAGTACAAAAGGCCAAGAAAAGGGTCAATCAAGGACAAGAGGAAAAGATCAGAGCAGAACATTGTAACCAAAACTGCTGGGATAATCACCCTGTGATAACAGTAAACACCTCTGAACCAAGCACAAATGAAAAAAGCAAATTAAACATTTGAGATCAAAAGTGCAATACAACCTTGATAACCTAAGAACTTCCATTTCTGGTGGGTAGTTATGACAGTTCAGAGATGTGCCTCCCTCCCAGAGGAGTCTCCTTTCTTCATGCCAGAAGCTCTCCTGTCCGTGGGAGCCCCCATCCCAACCAGCATCCCCACTGCTGGGAGAGCCACCCAGGGGGACAGCGTAGCAGCAGTGGCACTCTGCAGGTAGGAAGCCTCTTGCACGGCAGGTTTCCTGGCCTGGATTTACTGGAAGGAGAGCCTGAGGGGTGGGAGACAGTGGCAGGGCATGGGATTTCTGTGGAGAGGCCGCTTGGTTTCTCAGAAGGGCGCATCCCAGCCTTTGATGAATTCAGGATGCGGATCGGCAACATGAGGAAGGAAGAGCAAGGCCTGTGAGGGTGGAAAGAGGAAGGTGCATGGGGTGAAGATCGGTGTCAGGTGGTGTGCAGCAGGGAAGGAGACAGTGGGGCACAGGCCAGCTGATTTTCCCCAAATTGTTCAGAAACAAGTGCATTATCAGCAAGGCTGAGTCAGGAGAAGAGCTGACAGTCAGGAGGAGAAAGTAGATCTGAAAGGAAAGCCACAAATAGCTGAATTGCCAAAGCTTCATCCGTCTGGAGCACCCTAGCTTGTGGCAGCGCCAAGAGAATGGAGGTGGGGGAGAAAACTGCCAGCAGGGTGCAGCGGAGATGTGGAAGACCTGCCTCCACCAAACACAGCAAGCTTTGGTGCCCTGGGGAGCATGAAGAGCATCTGCCAGCAAAGCAGCGTAAAGACAGAATTTAGTCCCTAATGTCTAAGGGAGATTTGATGATGCAGACATGTTAGCTATAAACAATCTCTTCCCTGAAAGAGGTCTTGCAAAGGGAATGTTTCAATATTAAAAAAAAAAAAATTGCCAGGATGCATTTCCCAGCACTCGAGATGGAGACAGTGAAAGTTGGGAAAGGGATGCCGGTACTTTAGGAGTATCTGTGCTTCTTATAGGGATCCTGGTGCTGCCAGCTGCAGGAAGGACCACAGGTGCTCTAACATACCCAACAGCCCCATGGCAAAGCTGGAAGCATAGGGAACACCACTTGCACTTTAGGAACGAAACAATGACAAAGTCACACACATACTTCCTCCACCAGTGCAAGATTGTGTAGAAATATTAGAAGCACAAAACTAATCCTAAGAGATGTAATTTCCAAGCAAGGAAATATTTTGTTAAGCAATATGCAGTGACAGCATTTCCAAAATGGATTTAGGATGGTACATATTTGTTTTCAGTAATTTTTTTTTGTTTTCAGTTACTTAAATTTTCTAACTACTTCCTGCTTTTTGAAGTAATGACAAAATATACCACTATTTAGCCTTGAAGAGTTTATCTGCTTTTAATATCTGCCTTTCTGTGGTTGTGTGCACTTACAGCAATACAGACTTAACACCGTCCAGCGGGTGTACATCCTGTGACCACAAAACCTCCCTGTTATTTTCCCTCTGCAGAGGGGTAGAGTGCCTGTGTAGCCAGCATAGACCTCTGCATGTCCCAGTGGGGCATCAGGATGGAGAAGGTAAGAAATCTCTCAGAAACAGAAGTGGAAATAGTTCCCAAGCCCTGAGTAAGAGGTTTGTGTGTGCACTGGGCTACTCTCCATGAGTCTGAAGGAATCATGACACTGGAATAGGGACTAGAGTTACAGAAGTGGCCAATGTTGGGCTTAGACTGCACCTCGGGCAGTCACCTTCTGTATAATGGAATGGAAAGCTGGCATAAAGGTATATAGTATTTTATTGCTTTCTAATAGGGTTTCTAACACTGATAAAAATATCAATCCATTAATCCAAACAGGCAAAATAGCAAGCAATCACAGACTAATTCTTCTTTACGGAGATACGTTCTCTCCCCACCCAGTCCTTTCCATGTTCTACCCAGCAGGAACAAAAATTTTCAAAACAAACATGACAAAAGAATTTCAAGTGCTGTATCTTTTTTTTTTTAAGAAATACTTAACAAGCTATTTCAGACATTTGGAAGAGGCAATTTTTTTTTCTTCCTAGTGCTCAACTTGCAGAACCTACCAGTATAAATGTAATGATCAGTAATTTGATATACCAGAATACAGTCAATGTAGTTTAAATTTAAATGTAAACATGGAACTGATGCAATTGTCTTAATAAAACCTATGCAAGTATCTAGAATAAGTTTCTTGTTAATCTGAAGAAATGAAACTGGCACCCACAGAAAAGATGAACCACATTTGATTTATACAAAACAGCATTCCAAGTTTTCTATCTTGACTTCTAGCTCTAAACACTGCATTTCTGATGGTATGCTGTGGCCTTCATAATTAAAATTGCCAAAAAATACTTTCTGAGAATTTCACTACTTATACCAAAAACATTGTGATTGCAGAATTGGCAGTTTTAGACAACGATGGTGTGATATGCCTATGAAGGACTTTATCAGAGATACACCCTGAGAAACTGAGCAACAGATATTACAACAAAGGACTTACTCGCTTTGCATATTCTGGACTCACTTTGTTACAAAAGGAGAAATAACATTGGCTTGTGCAGACAAAGACAGATTCTAAACACTCTTCCCAAGACAATTTCCCTCTACTGAACATACCAATCAACTTAGAATTACAGTGGGCAAAATAATTTATTGTAATTAGCCTTTTTTTCCCTCAAGGCTGTAGTTACCCAGTTTCTGATTTTTTATATTAATCCTTTTCCCAAAACTCTTCTGGAGTAGAGCCAAGACTCTACATAAATAATTCTTGTCAAGTAGCACTCACCACATACACAGTGGCTTCCTTGCAGGATAATCTATATTCTTAACACAGAAGCTGTTAATTTTCAGTGGACAAAAGCCATTATATTGTTTTCATATCCCAGAGAACATAACTGTAAAGAGATTATTTCAGACGTTGCACACACATACACTGCTAAAATAAAACTGGATTCAAACTTATAGCAAGACAACATGTTTATACATCCAAAACATACTACCTGTGAATATTCACAAATCTGTTTAGAATGCATTCTTCCCATTAGCACTGCTGCCAGCAAACTTGTCACAGTATTTGTAAAAATATTACTTAAAAGTAAGGAAAATGCAACCAAGACAAGCCTATTTTTTATGTGATCAAATATTAATGGATATTTTCTACTCTATTAAAAAAGCCCAACTCTTTATTCTGTTCTGAGAGGATTTTTTCTAGATCCACAGGTATTACTTCTGCCAAGTCATGTTGTATGCATCTGTAACGTGGTTCCATGGAAGAAGCAAAAGAAAAATCATGTTTATTTGCACTTTTGAAGGTAAGGTACCGTTCCCTACAGAGTAGTTTTGTACAAGTCATGAACGTTTACTGATGTTGAACTATGATAGACTTGACATGTATTTTGATAAATAATTACATTCACTAATAAAAGTATGTTGCAAAGTCTGTTGTAGACATCAGCAGCACTCAGGGTAGATCTATACAGGAAAGCATTGAAGCTGGAGATGATGAAAACTAACAAAGCTACTAAGAAGTTGCAAAAGCAGCTAGTTTTAAAAGACATGGCAATGGGAAGGGTTTGAAAGAGAATGACAGTGCTGGAAGTACTTAAAGATCTTGGCACTACTGTCATTTGAAACTTTTAGTAACTACCATTTACACTAATTAAGACTGTGTGGAGAAAACCCGATGACAACATAAGTTGATAGAGCAAACTCTGCTGTGATGATGGCAGAGCCAGAAGGCATTGCCAAAGCACGTGAGAATAGGGATATTTTAGAGAAAGAACATTGAAAATGAAAAATTACAAAAGTGGGATGAAATTCAGTAGTTGAAAGTGGGAAGTCATGAACAGGGAATTAAAGACAGCATTCTGCTATAAGGTGTTTGTTGGAAGTGATTCAGAAGGAGAAGGGTGTGGGTTCTTCTTAGCCTGTGAGAGGACTGCTGTGAGTCACAGGCATAACACAGTCACAGACAAACTGAAGGTGGCACCAGGATGTGCTAGATGTAGCATTAGCATCAGAAATAGGGAAGGTCATGCAAGTTTACAATTCCTTATCTGGGGTACAACATATATCTGAGTCACCAATGCTCAGAGGGAGTGAAATGGAATAATGAGGGCAATTAGGAGTCTTTGTTATCACCTGACTCTAGAAAAGACTTTGCACATTAGTAAAAAGGAAGTTGAACAAGCTTCTCTGCATTGTTCTCCGCAAATGTATCAGAGGAAATACACTTTAGATTGGGACCGAGTTATGAACCATCAGTCCTATTGGTTTCTGGGACAGCACAGGGGCTCCAGCAGGTCTGGGGATTCTGATCCAGAGGATTTCTGTCTTCCTTTTTCCATAGCAGCAAACTTTGTTCTTCTGTCAAAGTATTCACAGAGATGGTTTTCAACAGAAGCGATGTTGGTGTGCTGTTCAATGGTAGGGTGTCACAGACACGCTGTGTACTGGATCCCTTTGGGGTTTCCTGGTGAGCCATCAGAAGAAATGCTTGCTATGTGGGGCAGTGGTCACTGCCTGTGTAACTATTCTATTTCCACTGGTGAACAGGATGCTGTATGTGTGAATCCAATCCGTGGTTTACCATGTCAGAGGAGTACCATATATATAACCACTCCATACCCTTTACTGTATTGAGTGGCATTGATATGTGAGCAATTGTACAATCATAGTTTGGGTTGGAAGGGACACTATAGATTATCTAGTTCCAACACCACAGCCATAGGCAGGGACATGTTCCACTAGATCATACTGCTCACCCTACTACAAGAAAGATATGGATGTGCTGGAATGTGTTGAGAAGGGCCACGGGGATGATTAGAAAGCTGGAGCATTTCTCCTATAAAGACAGACTGAGGGAGTTGGGGTTGTTCAGTCTGGAGAATAGAAGGCTAGGCGGAGACCTTATTGTGGCCTTCCAGTATCTTAAGGGCTCCTACAAGAAAGCTGATGAGGGCCTTTTTAGGATGTTGAGTAGTGATACGACTAGAGGGAATGGATTAAAGCTAGAGATAGATCAGTTCAGATTGGACGTTAGGAAGAAGTTCTTCACCGTGAGGGGTGAGACACTGGCACAAGTTGCCCAGAGAGGTGGTGGAAGGCTAGGTTGGATGAGGCTCTGGACGACTGTTCTAGTGGGAGATGTCCCTGCTCATGGCGAGGGGGTTGGAACTAGATGACCTTTAAGGTCCTTTCCAACCCTGACAGTTCTATGATTCTATGATTCTACAATTCTATGTTTCTATGCTCAAAGTCCTGTCCAATCTGGCCTTCAGCACTTCCAGGGATGACGCATCGACCTCTCTGGGCAACCTGTTCCATGCCTCACCACCCTCCTCATAAAAAGTTTCTTCTTAATATCTAATATAAATCCACCCTCTTTCATTTTGAAACTATTACCCCTGATAAACTGTCCCTGTATGCGCCCTTTGGGTACTGGAAGGCCTCTATAAGGGCTTCTTGGAGCCTTCTCTTCTGCAGGCTGAACTGTCCTAACTCTCTCAGCCTGTCCTCATATGCAAGGTGCTCCAACACCCTGATCATCTTCATGACCCTCCTCTGGACCTGTTCCATACAGGTCCACGTCCTTCTTATGTTGAGAATGTCATAGTTTGAGTCCACCCCACTGGGAACAAGACGTACGCAGCTGCTTGCTCAATCCCACTCCCCTCCATTTAGTAATGGGGAGGGAGAAAATTAAACCAAAAGTGTTTGAAGTCTGAGATTAGGACAGGGAGGGTTCATTCACAGTCAATGGTCACAGGCAAAAAACAGAGTACACTTAGGGAGAAAAACACAAATTTCATTTAACATCACCAGTTCAACCTCTCCCAGTTACCTCCTCCCCACCATTTGTGCAAGGGGGTGCAGGGAGTGGGGAATGAGGTCTGGCCATTATTCATTTTTTGTAGCAATCTTTCCTCCTTGGAAGGATTCCTCACAGTTTTCCCAATAACACATGGTGTCCTTCTCATGGGAGATAATCCTCTTCCAACACATGAGTCCTTCCCGGCAGTGTGGGACCCATCCACAGGTCCTCCTTGGAGTCATGGTTCACTTCAGTTGCATCGCCCACTCCTGTGCGGTCTCTCTTTCCTCACTGGCATGCAGTGCTGTATGTGCTGCTGCATCCTGGACATTTTGTCATCATCAGCCTCCTCACTTTGTAGGCTACTATCACTCTGCTATCTCAGCACATGGCTCAGGGAGATCTCTGTCCCAGTGCCCTTCTTCCCCCCTTTTGTCCTCACTGACTACATTGTTGAGCTTTTTACCTTCCCCTATTCTCCAAAAAATACAACTCCCTCACACAAAAGACAGGAGAAGGAGACAAGAAGACAAAGGGACGGGGAGCCTGTCCCAACTGGTTTACCCTCTTAAATACATTGATCACAGAGGTCCTGATCAGCCTGGCTTTGGCTGATCAGGACTGACATTCACTTGGGTCTTGGGGAGGCTGTGGAAGTTTCACAAGGAGCCACACCCACAGCCCTCCCACCGCTACCCGAAAAACCCACCAGACACAAACCCGTAAGAGGCACCCCAGAGCTGGACATGATACTGTAGGTTGTGTCTCACCAGAGCAGAGTAGACGGGCAGAATCATCTCCCCGAACTTGCTGGCCACTCTTCTTTTGTTGCCACTCAGGATGCAATTTGCTTTCTGGGCTATGAGTGCACATTGCTAGCTCATTTGTATGAGAAACCTAAGATGAAAATAGACATAGCAAGGAATTAATATCTAGGAAATAGAAGAGAAAGGTATGGTTGATCAGCTAATGGCACTTGTCGTGAGTCAGTGGCAACGTTATTAACAGTTTCAGACCATCAGTATGTGACACCATAGAGCATGTTCATGACTTGACTGTTACAACCATTCCGGGTGCAATGGTACAATACATCTGTGCTCTCCTAGTCTCACTCCCATGTCGCTTCTCTGAACAGCATTAACAACATCCCTCCAGCAGCTTGGGAGTCTCCAGAGTCTTCTCCCTTCCCAGGAAGCAGAGATGCCAGGCAGCAAAGCCAGGAGAGCTGTCTTCCAACAAGGGGAATTGTGTCTGTGCCTGCTGGCCATTGACCCAAGCAAGAAGGATTCCTCAGCAGCAGGGTTTGGGACAGGATCTCAGGAGAACAGCATGGGAAGCTCTGCACAGCTATGTTTTTCGCTCCTGTGTCTTGCCATACTGTTTGTATTTTACCAGGAGAGGGATTTTACCAGAGATGCTTCATTCTTCAAGAGACTATCCTCTGCAGTCACCCCTCCACTCAAGTGAAAAAAACCTGGAGAAAACAAGTTATGTTTTCCCTTGTCACGTATTTAAAGTACTCCAAGACATGAGGATGGGATTCTGAAAATCAACAGAAAAAACACAGCTGCAATGTTAGTTTTGGGGGTTTTTTTTTGAAAGAGAGGCATGTCCTTCATCCCTGAGACTTCACTGAGCCAGTGGAACTTCACTGAGCCAGTGAAACTGTCAGCTGGCTAACATATGACAAATTAAATTGTTATGGCCCCAAAAGGCAGCATCTCACACCGCTAGCTCCGTAGTGGGAATTTTTGTGATGACAGCTCACGCACTCCAGGTTGTCACAAAAAGCTCAGGTTGCAAAAAGTAATGCAAGAATCAGCTAGGCAGCAGGTTGGTTCCTCAGAGTGAGAAGTGGATATAATTATGACCTGTAAGTGGTTACAAGATGTGGAGAATTGCTAATAGCCTTTACAGGACATCCGACTTGACAGGTAAGCATTTATACCTCCAGTCAGTAATTACACCCAGTCCTTACTCTCCTGCCATGAAGAAATTGAGCCACAGCCATCTCAAATATCACCATATGAACCAAAACATATTTTCAAAAAATCTGAGAAGCAGTAATTAGCAACATTACTTCGCTAAGCAATCTTCCTTTCTACCTTACCTCTTCCCACAAGTAGAGGATGATGCTGCTGCCTTTTTGGATTTGCCACCTTAGTCTCACAAGGCTCTCAAGTTGTTTTACATTCATACAGCACAGTCACACAGCTTTTGCTGAACAGCCGGGCTGAAAAACTACTGAACAGTTTTTTCCAGTCCAATTTTCAGATCTCTTCTGGAATAAGGTGGGAGAAGTCCTTAAGGGTAAATTTACAGTTTTTCCTCAACCCTTAAAACTCTCTCCACATATGAGCATAAGGATAGTAGAGCATTTGGCTTTCCAGGCACACATCACACAAATGTAGTATTTCTGACAGTGTTGTACGTACAGCAACCGTTTACATACCAGGTTAAGCACCAGTTACACAACAACATACTATATAATTTTAGGGAAAGTTTTTGAAACCTTGAAGTAAAGAAGAGCTAATGATTCTATAAGAGCTTTACAGAAAGCAGTAGTAAACAGAAGCTTGCACTGAGGTCTTAGAAGCCATCCATGGTAGGAAATTCTGTCACAAATTTATGTAAACTCACTTCCTAAAAGCTTCTTGGGAAATCTATTTTCCCCTTTCTTTCTCAAGTTCTCAGATACTCATATATATTTTATTCAAACATATTTTTCTTGAAGTTATACCATAACACAAAGGGCTTTTGCAAGCTTGTATCAATATTGATGATCACTGAAATGCCCTTTCAACTTTTCCTATTTCCATGATGATATAGAGGAAAAAACAAAACATGCTCCTCAACTGTTTTAGTGAAAAAATAACAAAAGCTAATGTAAAAGTCTCAAAAATCATTCCAAACTGCTCTTCTCAAGAAAGCTTGAGCAATTTCTCTAGCTGCTATCACCACAGCATTCACAAAAAACATTCCACAGGGATTCAGCTTTGCAAACAGATAAAAGAAGCTGAAGAAAGTCACATTTAGCAGCTCACCATCTTGCCAGTGTCTATATTTAATCACTCATGTACGACATCCAACTTCTCACAGCTGCAAGCATTTATTTACATAAAGTCAACAGTATCCGAGAGGCTGTGCCACTCACAAATAACTCTTAGATGGAGAAGTTGACATTTTGGTTGAGAATAATTAAAGATTAATTAAAGATGGTCTCAGGGGAACAAAATATAAGCTACTGCAATTGAACTGAGCAGACTCTACCCCTGTTGTTCTGTAGTCTCTAGAGCAAACACAAATGAAGTATAATTAATACGCCTGGGAACCCATAAACACATAAGAGGGATAGGGTGGGAAGTAGGATTTCTGTATCCTTTACATGTAAAATTATCTGAGTTGATAGCTAATAAATAATTTTGGGAGTGCTTATCTGTTGGAAATGATTTTCCTTCTGGAGCAATGTTTCTCCAGAGACAAGCTGAGATACACAAGAACCAGAAGGTTCTTTTTTTCTTCAAAGCAGTGCTGCCAAAAATGTACTACCACAGACATTTTATAAGCTAAAGCTGGAGAAGTTTGTTGACTAAAGAATGAATGTGTCTGAAATGGAGAAGTCCTTTGTACTGAAGTCTTCCCAATGGTGGTAATAGCATCTATCAGTGCTGGAATTATGGGGAGATATTAAGTAGCATAGTACAACAATCTAGGCACATTTTATAAGGACTAGAGTAAAGCGCTCAGATTTACAAGGCAATAAAATGTTCATGAAGACTAATCCAGAACTGAACCAGAGCCTAACCAAGTCAAACTATGACTTCATTTCTTATCTCCATCACATTACACAGCAGGCAAAGCTAGAAATAAGTGTATGATAATTTGAAGTAGCTTGCTATTTAAATGTCATTTAGCTCAGGAAATGCTGTCCATCCAGCCAGGTGAATTGGAAGTATCTTAAGTCATTAGCATGAGACAACAATCTCCCTAATTTCTCCTCTTCAATTCCTTTCTCAAACACCACTATTTTCCATGATCTTGGAGGACAGTCTGCTACAAATTTAGTAATCACTGCAAATACGATATGGAGCCTGAATCTATAAGAAATTAGGCCTGCAAGTTCTATTTGGTAAAGCCATATCACTGACCTCATGAACAAACCACGCACAGGGAGGGAGAGTGTTGAACATGTACAGCTCTACCCATATTTTTTTAAGCTCAGCCAGGTAGGCAAAAGGCTAGATCTGAACACGTTTTTCCTATCTGGGCTCTCACCTGTTATTTAAAAACAAACTCTCACACCAGTCCTTTCAACAATGTAAAAACTAATGGGTGGAAGAGTAGTTACTTCTTTTCAACTCTGATATACAGGCCCTTGCCTTTAAATCATAGTATTTAGATAGCAGGTTGGCAATTAATACTATAGTTACGCTACTAAAACTTTACTAAAAACAGTAACAGAATATGAGGAAAGTAATAATGCATCCTATACTAACTGAAAGTAACCAGACCAGTTAAATAATTTGCTTAGCAGAAGACATGCTTTTACAATCGAAGCTAGGATCAAATTGAGAACTAAAATGCACTAAAGTTGAATGAAAAACATTCATGGTCGTAGGGGGAAGAAATGTGGGAATAAAGGACAGCTGTGTTCTCCATTTTTAGGGTACAGGAATTGTTCAAAATATTACACTGAAGTTTGAGATTGCGTGTTGGTTGGTGTACAAGGCCTTCTCACCATAACTGAAACATAAAAGAATTTCATCTTTCAGTGTTACTGATTCTAAGATTAATTAAACTTAATTCAGCTGTGGGATGGCCTAACTCCTCTGTATCTCAGCTGATACCATTGTATCAGCATCAAGTAAAAGACAGTAAAGCAGTATCAAAATTTCGGAACAAAGGAATAAGGGTATCTCTGTAGTTTGTTTTGTTTAATCTGAGAAGTACCAGGACAGATTCTGGATCTACTGAGACTTGTATAATCATTGTTTTACACGATACATGAGTAAAACAAGTGATGAAGGACTGAAAACAACTATGGAACTGTAACTGTACTGCATGCCTGAATTGTGAAACTGAAAGCACAAAATTGTTCCAGGGACCGTGAGTACAGGATGAAATTGCTAAAAAGTACACTAGAAAACTCCATCAAGCACTGCCCTAACCTCTCAGAAAGGTAGGCATTATCAAATTTTCTATCCTAAGGCTAAGGAAAAACTATATTTTCTGTACAGTAGGAAAATTTAGATTTGCCAGAGCAGCAGAGCTACTGGTTCTGGAAGGAAGGAAATGTGTTTCAAGGAGTCTTGCAGACTAGTAAGTAGAAGGAATCAATAATTCATTGAGGACTGAAGATGAAGACATAGTAGTCAGTGTAGGTTTGCAGGCTTTGACAAGTGGAGAGTTTGAAATAGAAGAAGGAACTGGAAAAGATCAGTGGGATATGAAGGAACTGAATGAGTTTCTGTTTGTACTCTTTTGCAAGCTTCACCCTTCTTCAATCCCACATATCCCTTCTCCAGCCCTAGCTGCTCCTTTCAGGCCACTAGATACGTTGTTTTGGCCTGTGTCATTCAATGTCTGAGATGCATGCCTTTCTCCCTGTAGAATATCCCTTTCAGCCACTGTAGACCACTGCCAGATGGATGACTCAGGATGGTAATATTAGATACTAAACATGAAGTCCTTAATCGTTGCCAGCCAGGCACTCCTTATGAAGACATTTATTTAATTCTTTTTCTTCCATGGACATGCCCTGCAAATTCAAGGCCTCAGGAAGGAGCTTTGCAGCAAATCCATGTCTATCTGGAGTAAGAAGCATGGTGGAAGTCGCAAGGAAGGAGAAGAAACTGTCCTGGTTCTCCACATGCGCAGACCATCATAGGGAGCAATACAACAGCCCAAGCTTGTCCAATGACTGACCCCAGTGTCTGCATAATTTCTTCTGTATCTCAAAATGCAATGGGGAGGTCAAGATTAACCTGGGCTAAACATCACCCTCCAGACCTTAGACAAACAGAAGCTGAAGAAGAACAGCAAAAAACACACTTAAAGAAAATACTTCAAGCGTTTTTACCAGGTAGCCTGATTAATGTAGAGAAAATGCACAGCACAGTGAAAAGAGAAGGGATATTCCTTAAAGGAGGGTTGCAAATGAGCATGTGTGCCCAGCACACATGCACAGCAGGGATCAATAGGAGGAGCCTCGCAGCTAAATAGACACTTTGAAGGGGCCTGAATATGCCTTGCATGCAGAAAGAAGGTATTTCATTGCATGAAACCAGTGGGCATTTATTTTCAGTGATTTGTTTTCTGCCACATAAGCTAAACCAGCTATGGTCTCACCATTCGCTGTGCTGGGATGGCTCTGAGGTGAAGCAAGTCTGGCAAGACAGTTTAACAGGCAACACTACTCTGTGTGCCAGCACCAGGTCCTGCCTTATACCAACAGCAGGGATTAATACTACTGGCAGAGTATTACTGCATTTCTGCTTCAGCAAGACCTTACTCCTGAAGGGTAGGGTCTTCAAGATCCACACACCAAGTCACCACAGTCTTTGTCTCTTAGACATATAGCTGTGCGAGACTGAGGAGTACTGTTAGAAAATTATGGGGAAATGTTATATATCTTTACCTTTCCTTTTCAACCTAATCAATAATTCTTTTCATGCAGACAAAAAGTATTTATATATGTTTAAGGAACAAAAAGGAACTTAGAGAATTTTGTGTAAAAGCAAACAAAATAGAAGAAAAATTCTGGAACAATAAACAACATTGTCATGGAATACCAATGACAAATAATCAATTTACATTTATAGGATCTGTGAAGATCCTATAAGAGGTGAAACAGTAGCAAAGGCAGAACAAATAAATAATGGAATATTACAGAGGAATGAAAACCAACTTTCTTTGTTCAAGGAGCTTGCCAAGGCCAGTGTCATATTTTGTATTCCAGAAAACGTATTCAGCTGTTTAAAGCAACACTTTCTCCTGAGAAAAATGTCTGAATCAATTATCTTTTGTTCATATGCTAAAATTTCTGGCTGGATGCTTCAGGTTTCCTTCATACTACAGCGCATGATGCTGTTGTAAGATCTTATTGCATATGGAGTAGCACAAGACATTCATGACATATCTGAAAGTTGAAGGCCTATTTCAGAAGACCAGATTACATCCTATGTACTTCTCCGATAGGAACATTAAAAGGGTTTTGAGGTTATCAAAATTTCATTTGTATCTTGCAGACTCTTGAGCCAACTTTCCTAGTAAGTTCCACAGAAACCTGTTTAGCTTTAAAGTCGGATGTATTGTTCAAAGAAATGGTATCATATGCTATTTCCCTTGACCTTAATATCTTTGATAGAACAGAGAATATATACTTAATCAAAAATCTGCTTTCACGAAATTAAAGTAATAAATCAATTACTTGCAAATGTACACCACAATTTCCTTGCAATAAGTAATCCACCATGTATTTTGCAGTACCAAGCTACCTTATGTGCCATTTGTTCAAGTGCAATGAAAGTGAGTGTGATCATATTTTTTAATAAGAATGGTAATATCTTGTTTTCATATTCTGATATTATTTTCCTGTATTGTACATGTTTTGTACTAGTAAATGGTGTACAGAGAAAAAGCTGCATTTCCTATAAGGCAAATTTTCTTTTGTCTGGCCCTTTGAGGAATGCAAGATGGTAATTGTCTCACCCAAGAGCAACTAACTCAGTACTCGTGAAGAATTTTTAAAGGCAATTCAGGGAATATGGGATTGGTTCTTTAATTTATTTCATTCATTCCATTTCATTTCCTTTTCTGATAAATACTACAGTTTTCCTAGAGTTTCTGTATGCACTAATTTCCAGCTCAGCTATGTTTTCTCACTGAGAAGGACTTATTAACATAATGCGCACAATTACAAATACAACCGCACACACATCTCCTCCATTACAGTGCTGATAAACACAGACTGTGCACATTTAGCTGTGTAAGCTTGCTAGCACAGGTCCAGATGAGAAAAAAAAGCTGTGCTCAGGAGCTGTGGTGCCCAAGTCAACAGGCTCTGCAGGAAGGACTTTTTGAACACAGCTACCTGCTTCTAGATCTGAGCTAGCTCTGCCTAGCCACAAGATCTTTTTCATCCTGTCAGTGGTTCTGACATCGTGAAAAAAATCAGACCTGCATGTAAAGCCAGCTGCAGGGCATTTGCTTTTCCCATGTTGATACCCTAATTCAGGATATCTTACAGCATAAACCAAAGAGCTATATGGCTAGTGAAGCATATATACATGATTTAAAGAGTCCAGAGAACCCCACTCCTCAAGTCTGGAAGCATGATGTGTTCATTTCAAGGCACAGCAGTCCAATCTTCTAACTCCGGCCCAAAAATTATCTATGAAATCTGAGCTAAACTTCCCATGCATTCATTATACTTTGCATAAAAAGTTTATTAGAGATGTGATAAAACTCAAGTGTGTAAGTGTTGGAGACTGTTTTACAAAGACCCAAAATGAGACCACTTCTGTTGCTCCACTCATTTGAAAGACGCTTACTTGAAAAGCCATTTCTTGCCTTTGGTGGCATACTTGCCTCTTTTAATCTGCAGTAGCCTGGGAGACTAGTTACAGATAAAACATATAAGACGTAAACCAAAAGTACTGTGATTTGCCTTACGTGTTGGTCTGTATCCCCTGACAAAGCCATAATTTTTTATCTTCTCTTGGATTTTTCTAAGCTTCTTCCTTTCACATCAAAACTTGAACAAACCTCAGCTGAAGGTTCCCATCCTTTCAAAGTTAGCTATGTATATACCATTTCATTAACAAGATTTGTGAAAATAAACAGAGGTCCTAAACCAGAAGTTACTTTAGTGAATTCACTCACGTATATAGTATGGAAATAAAATTCTGCAATTAAAACAAATTTTGTAGTCTCTGAAGTTGTGATTGCAGAGTATCAGAAGGGGTATTTTTTTAAGAGAGATGTTAGTATCTCTGACTTCCTCCTGGAACAAACCTTCACACTGAACTCCCAAGACATAAGCCCTGTTTGTAAAACGTCACTGGGGATGCCAAAATAAAGAAGAAAGCAGTGTACTCTTAAAAATTAGCTGACTTGCTCCAGAAAAACATATAATAAACTCTCTAAATCAAATCATAGTAACTTTCATGTACTGAGGGGTTTTTTTCCATCAAAATTAAACCTTAGAATTCCACAGTCTCTTAAATGATGCTTTCTTAGCATACCAGCAACATGCACAATAGTATCATTCATGTATGTCTGGTACGTTCAGCTTAAGCCTTGCATGCAATTGCCTTATTAAATTACCTGGTGCTCTCTGGTATTTTTCTGAGCTTTTCCATAGTACAGAACCAATGCAGCTGTTCCTTCAGTCTCAAAATTCATCCTTCTCGGTTTTTTTCCTTTTTAAGCTTTGCTGACTGCAATCCCGGTGAGTGATGGAAAACAGTCTGGACATTCATACCAAGATTTTAAGAAACCAGTGCCCAAAAATTTGGGCTACATTTTCATCTACGTGCTGGATCTTGCTTTTCAAATGTGCAGGAGCAAAGATATCTGTGATTTTTTGGTGTGTTTCTTTTCTTTTAAGACAACAAAATAATTCTAGGAATCTGATGGCTACAGTGAAAGTACCTTGCTTTTTTCCTCAAAGCAACAAAAACAAAAATCTTTTTTTTTCGCTAAAACATAAAAAGGCTTGAATATTTATTACAGAAAAATAGTAGTTATACTTTAAAAAGACCACCTTCATTATCTAATAAGGTCTAGAATATATTACCTGGTTTATTTAAATTAATACATACCCCAGCTTTAAGCAGATCTGTAAGAAGCCTTGAAGTAGTCCAGGAATCTCCTCAAATTTGGCTAGCAGAGGCAGGGTATAGGCAAAGGAATGAACTGTTATCAGGTAAGCAAGTTTGTATATGAACATTACTTCGACTACCACAGAAAACCTTGCTGTTGCTTGCCCTAGCGCATACCACAAGACCTCACATTTCTCACTACACTTTACCACTCAATTTGTGGTACTCTGTTCACAGGCATGTTGGGGATGCCTGACAATGCTATTCATGCTTATCTGGCTGCACTAAACTTGGACTGAAAGGATACTGTGACCCCTTTGCAAATCCACCGCTAGCACATTCATTGTTCTCACAAACAGAGAGAGAACGCTTCTGACACTCACAAAATCTGTGCTTTTTTTCAACCTGGAGTGACAAGTATCTATTTTCCATTTTTCTCCAAACTAGCAGGCACGAATTACCATGCAAGTTTATCGAATTCCTGGCTGACCAGATGCACAAGGCTTTCCTGGTTATCATGCCTCCTCCAATGACTCATTTTGTTCATATGTTACACAGCTCACACACTGCAAGATTTGTAGGCAGTATTTTACTACAAGTTTGGATTTTGGCACACTGAGATGCTACTGAAACAATCACTGTTGTTGGCAGCCAGACACACTTGCAAACTTCCCCCCTTCTCCAATGTGGTGGCCAAAATGAACAACGTCCTACACTAGAACCAAAGGATCTCTCTGAGAACAGATGTCCCATCCAGGGCTGTCCTGGCTGCCCATAAAAGGCACCTCTTGGCCTGGCATTTGCCCCCTGCATGGAGGAGCACAACGTGTTTGGATGTTATCCAAGCACACGAAAAGTGAGTTAATGCCACTATTATCCCAACAGATGGATATAACTCCAAGCTGATCAGAGGCTGTGTTTGGCCATAGTTGCTGGCAGTAGTATGCCCAACTGGGAGAGTCAAAACAGTCTGTCGGTTGCCAGCTTTCATGCTTCTTATTAAAGACACTCTGCTCTTAATCTTGCTTTTTCCAAACTGGATTAGATCTAAGACATTCAAATGCCTTTCCCGTGGCTTCACAAAAGCTTTCCTTATCTCAGGCCTAAAACACTGGCACAAGAGTGCTGGGCCAATGTATGATTGCAGGTCCTGGCCCATCTCTTTATTCTTTTCTCTCCCCATAAGCTTAGCTGGATATGTAGCCAGAATGAGCTTCACTCTCCTCTGGTGGCAGGAATTGCAGGACAGTTAAGCTAATACTTGAGCGTAAGGAAGAGTAGATTTCATGCTGGTAATCAAGTACTGAGGACCCAACATGCCTCCGCAGCTGACTCGAAGAAGGAGTGTAGCACCATGACAGCAAAACGACAGACACACTTATGACTGTTGATTGCTTTGGTGCTGAGCAATGGATTAATGGGTTGCTTGTGATTCGAACTTCTGCAGTGCCCACCTGACCACCTGCTTTGCTTGAGGTCTCTGCAGCCAAAACCCTGCTACATGCCAGCCTCCAACTTCCCACATCCATGCCTGACCCAGGCAGTCACTTCTGCCACTTTCATTGTTACCAGCTTGGAAAGATTGAAGCTCTCAGAACTGATGGCACTTGACTGTACATATTGCTGTATGACATAACCTTTTCTTTCTCTCTTAGGGACTTTATCCATTACTGCTATTTTTATGCATCACTAGATTTTACCTTTGATTTTTTTACCAGTAACAACTGCCCTTAAAGATGATTCACTAATGAAAATCTCTCAGAAGCAAATGTCACACTTGTTCCTAGTACATGATAAAAAAGCAGTCACAGAAGCCCCAGCCTACCCACAGACCCCAGTGTCTTGATCCCAATTGACAAATCTAGGAGTCTGTCATCTTCAAGTTGTTTCCAGCTGTTTATTCCTGGATGGCTATTTTCCCTGAAATATTTGTCATCTTTTCTGTGAAAGTCATCTCCTTTTTAACAGTGGCTTTATTTGACTTGATAGAGATTCTTTGAAAGATATTACAGCACAAAATTAAGAGCACACATATTCTTAGAGATATCTGACATCAGACTCATTTTTTCAGAAAGCTCTAGGCAGATCACATTCACTGCAATTAAAATTGCAGCTCAGATGCTTCGTGCATTAAACTGATTTGAAATAGAGCCTTTTTATTTTAAGCAGAGTTTCCCTGTAAATTTGCATTAACCGTGTGTATATTAGGCAACTTTACTGCTCTCAAAATATAGTAGTTTTACTTCTAATTCATTCCCACTAGCACGATCCATTAAGTACTTTCAAAATAGAAGGAGCAGAAGCTAAATCTAGCAATTCTTTCTAGCAAAAACATCCAAAAAAGCAACAGAAATATCATGTCTGGATGTAAAAAATACATACTTGTTTCATTTAGTTCTGTTCATTGCTGTCCTGATTTTTTGTAATGCCCTATTTCCCTATCGAGTGATTACTCAGTCGGGAAAATGAATAGCCATTACTAAAATCCAGGGTTTTGGTTTGCAAGAATAGGTTCTAAAAGTAATTCATTAAAAGAGTAATATAAAGCATACATAGGATTGGAGTTAAAAACTTACTGAAGCTGATAGCAAAAAGAAAGTTCAGCTTTCTGGGAACAGAAATTATCATGTTGAATTAGCTGGCAAAAAAATAGTTTCCAGACACTCCAAGTTGCAATAAATAAATTCATTTTGGAAAGGGAAGGAGGAAAGTTGAATTTTCATCTACGACAGCTGCATGTGAGGCATTTCAGCAGGTACTGCAAGCACTCAGGAAAGCGGAGGGAAATCAACCAAAAAAAAATTCAGAGCATCACAAAGGCTGTTTTGCTCTGACTGCTGCAAAATGATGCTGCAATATGCCCTTGTTCACACTATCAGCCAGACAGGGACACATGTCGGTGTGTCTTGCACCTCCCAGTCAGTCTGCATGCCCAGTCATTAGGGCGGAGGAATCAGGCCATGTCAGCAGCAGCAGCTGATGTATAAGCGAGTCTTTAAAAACTGACACAGAATCCAGTTGCATCAATTTAGTCAGAAACAGTGTTACCTTGTTTCCGTTGGTAACTGAAGCGCACATGGTTGTTCTCTTCAGAGAACATTTAGCTAATTCATTGCTTTATTTTGAAGAATAGTTACATAAATATTCACAGAAACATAGTTCTTTTCAGACTTGAAAGATGAAACTGTAAGTAATAAACCATCAAAATACCATAGTGCTAATATCTGAGTATCTAATAAATATTTTTTAAAAAACAGTCTACTGCACATGGTATATGTATATATTTCTACTTTGCAATTGCAGCGTGCATATAAAAAGTATTGTGATTCTTTCCAACACTGTTTTAGATCACACTCACACAAAATTTTACTAAAATATGACAAAAATTTTTAATTTATAATGTATAATCTGCACTGACTCTCAATGAAATTCCCCAAATTCTAGGTATTGAAGTTAAATATCATGAAATTCATTACAAAAGCAGAGTGCTGTTGTGTCTACAGTAGATTTACATGTGCAGGAAATCTGTCTCTAACAAAAGGTCTGGAAAAGAACAGCCTGCCATTAAACTTTCTGCAGGGGTGAGGAGAAGGGCTAACAGGTAGCTGAGTTAATATGTAGATAAGTAGTTGCCAGGTAATAAAAAATTTTCCTTGCTTCTACTCACTGTTAGCACCAGCCCCCAGGAGACCTATCACTTCCCCCCAACAGCAGGCTTCATTCGTGCTCTTCTCTCCCTCCTGCAAGAGCTAATACAGCCTGCTCTATTCCCTTCCTGCTAAATAGAGACTTTGAAATAGATCACTTAGGCCCATTTTTATTAAATAGGAACTCAATTATAGAGGTCATACCCTTTTTCCCCAAATGCTAATCCCCTAAGCTCTTATCACCTTGTTAAATGTTTAATGTTGTGAGCATGGCCTGGTGAGAGCTGAGTCAGGTCATCGACCTCCCTGGCAGGGGAAGAGGCCAGTTTTGGAGATGTAAGGTACATCCCCCAAGGGCTTCAAGGGAGGAGGAGGAGGAGGAGGAGGCAAAACAGCTGCTAATCTGCTAATAGGGCAACAGCACATTCTCCTGGTACATGTTTGTCTACATTTTTGCAATTCCACTCACTTTGTTTTCTCCTGTGTATATACGTTATTTGTTAACTTAGTATAGCCCAAGGAAACTGAACAGACAGCTAAGCAGAAAATATTACATCAACCTTTGGCTACACAGACATATACAAGTATGGACAGACTTTTGGGTAATAGAGAAACTGTCAGCAGAGCCTCGGATTTGATGCTGGGAGAAAGGGACAGAGAACCTTGCAGAGAGCTGGAGTTATGCCAGTTTGCTTCGTTGGTTTTAGTTATTTTTTCCCTGTGGGAAAGAAACACACTGCTCAGGGTGATCTTGAAGAGATTCCCATTAGCTCAGAAAATCTCTTCCTGTCTCTGGACAATAATCCACTTTCATAAGAGAAACAAGTTGGCTCAACAAAGCTGTTTTCAGCCTTCCTGGATTGGGACATGGTATAGATGCATAAGGATGAGGTGAAAAGAGTTTTATTAGACTTAAAATAATTCTACCATTTCAAATTAGTCCCTGGCAGACTTGAGAAAGTGTTAACTGTGTGAGTTGAAAACTGAGGATGTCATGCTTTAGTGTTTAAGGCTATCTGCAATTAAATGATCCAAAAACCTACACAAACATGAAACAAAATTCGTAAATTTTAATATGGCTATGTTTTGACAAATATCATCATGAGAAAAGTTCATTCTCTCCTAATTGTCCTATTAAGTTCCCCCGTTATTTTTTTCTTCCCCCAGTCCTGAGTGACCATGGGAACAAGGATACCTGTGTATGGCTGGCGGAAGTGATAAATATTGATTTGTGATCATGGATCTCACTCAAATTTATTTTCCCTGACTTTCACTTCTGATTTTGTCCACACCTTCACCCTTGAAATCTCAGAAGAAGTTTTTTCCTTTCTTCATGCCGTGTGCCCATTAATGTCCTTTCTGCACAAGTACGATGAAGGATCACCTCTACAAGACACAGTGAAGTGGAAGCTGGAAGGGATTTTTAAAGTGACCCAGTCAGATCTCTGCTCAGACCAGCACAAACTTAAGTAGGTTTACTGAGGGACATGTTACTCAAGTTGTGAGTGCCCACAAAGATGAAGAGTCTGCAACCTCTCTGGGCAACTTTAGCCAGTGTTTGATCACCCTCACAGTGGAGAAAAAAGAAACAACACCTCATGAGAATTTTCCCTCTTGCAGCTTGTGTGTATTGTCTCTCTTCCTAACCCTGTATACCTCAGCTAAAATGAGAGAAAACAAAAAGTCCAGATCTATACTGTGAATGAGATTGAAATAGGGCAGTTAAAGGAAGTTAAAGCTGTGGAAGGAATTCTCTCATGAGGAATTGCCAGTCTGGGAAAACCTGAAGTGCCTCATCTGAAGTTCCTCTGAAAGTTAGGGATGCCTTCTCCTACCAGTTTCCCAGGGATTTGTTTATTTTTCTTTTTAATAGTCCAACCACACCTCCTCCGACCTACTGAGAACAAATTATTTGTAATCTTGCTGGCACAATGAAAAATGAAGCTACGTTAACTGAAGCAGTCACTGTGTGATGATCACAATATTTACATTGGATTCTTTCTTTGACCCCAGTGTTCGTTTTGTCAAAGGTACATTAATTACTCAAAACTTGCATCATATAAGTCAACATGAACATACAGGTCGAGATAAAGCCTTGAGAATGTTATAGTTCCTGTGTGTCACTATGTATTTCCATTCTTGGGAATTATTCTACAACACATAGTGGGGTAAAAAGCTAAACTGCAGAAATGTACAATGCTAGTAGAAGAGTGTTTTATAAGTAGGCAAGTCGAGTATGCTGGACACAAAGAACTCCATTACACTATTGTCCAAACAGAACTTCAAGAAAGCAACAAAAATGGTACTGTAGATAAAGTCCATGAAACAGTAGCTAATTTAAATACTGATAATGAATTAATTTGAAACATTTCTGTGAAAAAAAAAAAAGTCCAGATTTCATGCTTGATCTTTCCTTCATATTTCAGACATAGGTGGGAAATACCATGACTGATGCAACAGGCTTTAACGCAAAGTCCAGAGTTCACTCTGCTGGAGGGAACAACCAAATGTACCTTCATTCGTAAGTGCCAGTTAATGCCCACGTAACCAGGTAATATGACATAAGCTGATTTCACTTCAGCAGTACACAAAAAAACACTAGGAAATGTATCCCTGTGCTGAAGCTCAGATGCTTGTTTGCCTCCAGTCAGTGGCATAGGCTGTACCATACACACCACACAGCCTACCAATAGTTTGGATATGGTTAAAATGAGAACTCTCCACTCTGGTGAGCCATGCCCCACTGTGAGGATGCAATTGCTCAACACTTTGTGTAGCCCTGGCCCTCTGGTAGGGTACCACTGTCAAAGAAAACTTATTGAGGCCATCAGCTCCATGCTGGCACCTTCTGGGGGGGAGGAGAGAGAGGCTGAGGAGAACTGGTCAGGCAGGAGCAATGACGGGAGGTTCAAACACAGTGTGACTGCTACTGGAGGAGAGGACACCAGCAAGACCTTATAGCAGGCTTCCAGTCCCTAAGGCAGCCCTACAGAAAAGATGGGGAGGGACTCTTTAACAGGGAGTACAGTGATAGGACCAGGGGTCGCAGTTTCAGACTGAAAGAGAGTAGATTCAGAGCAGATATTAGGAAGAAGTTCTTTACTCTGGGAGTGGTGAGACCCCCCTCAGTTTTACAGGCCTTTCACACCCAATTTGAAGCTAGGTGGTTACTAGCTGTACTAGTAAGACACTCCCTTAGATATATATTTAATCTGTAGTGCTGACTACATGTTGAGAAAGAAGCGTGTATCATCTCCAGACGTGGGCAAGCCCCGCTGTGATGTCCCAGGAGATCTGCAGTGCAACAGGATTATCTCCAGTACAATTTCTTTCCTCCCAGAAAAGAAGGAAACAGAGAGACAGGTGTGATGGGTTTGAGTCCAGTGCAGGGGGGAGAGCTGCAGGACGTGACTTTTGCAAAGCTTCGAGAGCCTCTCCCAGCACCAGGTAAAAGCCGGATGCCTCTGTGGCCAGGGCCAGACCAATCAGCGCTGCTGTGAACAAGGTATTTAAGAGGAGATTCTGTTGAACTATGGCCTCTTTGGTCTGTCCTCTCTTTTATGTTGGGTGTTGGGATTTTTTTTGCTGTTGGAGGAGGGAAGGATAAGAGGAAAACAAAGGAATGCAGTTGGTGAGGAAAGTGGGAGAGAAAGGCACCAGGCACCCTGGAGCCCTGTGGTTAGTTAGACGGCAGTGAGATGATCGCCTGCCAGCTGAGTAGATTGATGGCAGCAAGAACATCCAGGACGTGGCAGTATGTGGAGAGACCCATATCAGGATGCAGAAAGACTGCCCAGGGGCAGAGGACACACTTGAAGCTACCTATGACCTCAACTGGGATGAACTCATACGGAGGGAGAAGATTGCCTCCTGTGAGACGGACACCATGCAGCAGCAGAGGTCATATTCATTCAGGTGCCTAAAACATTATTAAGGTGAATTATTTTACATAGCAGAAAAATTAGTTCAGACTGGCATCACTGTAGGCAAGAGATACTTTGGGAGGCAGAAAAGAGGTGGCAGTGGCTCATCACCTTTCTGTACACACACACCAAAGATGAATTACAAGAACAGACAGAAGTATTTAAACTAAAGAAAAAAACTAGTCAGGAGAAAGAAAAGGGGAATACAAACTTGCCAGTAATGAAACTGAGGTTGAGAAGTTGAAGAAGCTGGCTAATCACAACAGCCATCAACAATCTGAGGTGTAACAGGGGCAAAGACAGTGATAATTTTACACATGGAGCCAGATCAGTTCAGGAGAGGGTTTACATCACACAGTTGCCTATGACAGAGGGACTGGCCAGGGAGAATTTCTTCCAGCTCCTTGTTCGTATGTAGCATCCCTGGCATAAAAAGACGTAGAAATGTCCCCTTGTAAAGATATCCTCTACTTGCAGGATGCTGCATGGTGAAAGAATGTTCTGCTTGTAGGCTTTAACCATGGTTGTTAAATATCCTTACAATGATTGTGATCCTTTAATATCAAGGCTTATTGGAACTCAGCTTCTGGATTTTTATCCTTCAAGCCACCTCCTACTAAGTTCTTCTTGCAAGTGCTCACATGTATTCAAGCACCTGTTAATAATCATAACTAGACTTCCAAAGTCATAAAAGAAAACTCTGTGATTATCAAAATCTTTTTGATAACCTGCAGCATAAGAGGGCAATGTGACAAGCAAAGCAAATTTCTACAGAGCCAGAACAAGCATTTGTTGTGAGTGACCTGCACTGCTACTGCTAACATGACAACATTTTGTACTAGCACATTACTGAATACAGTCCAAGTTCTCCAATTATTCTGAGGGTTATTTGTTCCAGTAGGAAAATAGTACTTTAGGAATACCATGAAGAAGGAAAATGCTACAATCTTAGGTTTACAGGATGAGAGGTGGACAATTTTTTTGAGAATTTACAGCACATACCATCTATGTGAAAAGAATAAAACCTCACAGTAGTGCAGCTTATTCACAAGGAGAAAGTCTGAAAAATTCAAACAGATCATGCATGATCGGTTGAAATCATGCCACTGTTTTCTGATAGTCTATGAGTCCAATAAAATGTACAACTAGATGTTTCTTGAAGAATCAAGCTTCAAGAAACAATGTCCTCTCCCTTTTTGATGTTACTCTCTGTGTCAATTTAAGGCTGATGTTGTTCAGTCAATTTTTTTTATCATTCCTTCTTTCATTTTTACCTAATCCATGCCTGACTTCTAGCTACAAGACAGTGCTTATTTTCTACCTCTTCGCAAAGGTGAGACACTTTATTTGCCTAAAGTAGTTTGAACACTCCAGCTCTGGTGGAATCCTGAAGAATTACCAGAACTGCACATAAGCCAACTTTCCCAGGAGTCAGCATTGCCCATCCCCTCAACATGTATGGACATTTTTCTTTTGCAAGGCTTCTCTGAAGTTTAACAAATAAGTGCTTACAATTTCAGCCATCTCTTTTCCTCTGCAATGTTGTATCATGACCTTATATTTCCATCATAGAATCATAGGATCATAGAACATTTCTAGCTGGAAGAGATGTTTTGGACAATGCCCTTCCTAATGGACTTTAGCTCTTGTTAGATCTTGGACAGCCTCCAAATTGTCAAGCAGTTGGACTAGATGATCCTTCCAACTGAACTATTCCTATTATATTCTATGCGATGCTATGCTACACTACGCTGTTCTGTTATTTCCTCACATCCTTCTTGTAAATTGGGATAATATTGGCCACTTTTCAGTTTGCAGGTACCTTGCTAGACTCCCATGACCTTTGATAGATGATCAGGAGGGGTTCTGCCATAATATGCACAAGTTCTTGTAGTACTCTGGAACTAATCCCATAGATTTATGAACATTCAACAGATACCACTGGCCCCTTACAATTTCCAGGTCTATAAACACAAAGTCACTATTTCCACAGTGATGGTCCTCCAAATCAGAGGACTGACCACCCCACTGTCTATCATTAATACTGAAGACTGAGGCAAAAATTAAAGCATTCAATGTTTCTGCTTTTTCTGCACACTTATATGCCAGGGCACCATCCTTACCAAGTATAGATTTTGCATTTTCCTTGGATGTTTCTTGCTGTTAACATACAACTCTCCTGTTGTCTGGCACAACAATAGTCAATTTCAAGTCTAGTTGAGTTTTGGCCTTTCATATTGTCTCCTTGCATATGCAAACCAAGGCTCTGTAATCTTCCTCACAAGTCTGCGCTTGCTTCTGTAGATAACCTAATCTATATTTCCTCCTGAATTCCAAGAGGAGTTTACTGTTGAGGCGGTGTTCTGCCCCACTTGCTTGACTTGCAACAGAACAGGATGCCCTTCTCCTGTGCTTTTAAACAGTGGTTCTTCAAGACTGACCAGCACTGATGGAATTCTAAGCCCTCAAAAGCAGGTTCCTAGGGAACACCAAAAAAGATTCTCGGACAGCCCTGCCCTTGTGCTTGGGAGTGGGAGTCTGGAAGAGCACAAGGGATGTGTTGGCATATTACAGCACTTACCCAGGTGAAATGAAATCACTGTGCACTCGGAGAAATCCTTCCCCTTGACTTTTCCCACTGCCGAGACAGTGTTGAAAAGCATTCCCTGTGGTGGGTTGCTCTTTGATCATGAAATACACATGCCCTGGAAAACACCAAGCTGTTTATTGGAGGTTAGGAGGAGGATGCTGAGGGGTCACAGATACACTGCATCATTGTGTGGGTCTGGAGGAGCAGTAGAGTCAGCTGGGTGCTCATCTGCGCTCGGTGATTTTGGCTCGTGAGAAGCCCTTGGTAATGTTGGCTCCAATGAGAGTGGTGGGTTTGGCTCCTGGGAAGCTCTGTTTGCAGGAGCCTGCTAGAAGGTGTTCTTGGAGGACCTTAAAGCTGTGCCTTGTCTCTGTGTATCCTTGGTACCCACATACTGCCTTCTGCCAGCCTAGGGGTGGTTGTGGATGGGCAGCCTGCACAGATTGTAGCGCTGCTGCAGCAGCCAGCTGTGGGCCCTCTCCATGGCCGTCTCTCGGTGCAGGTGGGTGGGCAAGCCAACTATGCATTCTTGTAGTTGTCACCCCCTTGCACAGAGTGCAGCACCTGCTCCAAAGGCTGCCTGCAGGCAGGGCAGGTATCTCTCGCCCTGACCCACTGCTGGATGCAGGCAAAGCAGAAGCAGTGCAGGCAGAAAGCCACATAGGCTGCATTTCTGATCCGTCCCAGGCAGATGTGGCAGGAGGACTCACCAAAGAACACCTTGTGCCTCACTGGGAGAGTGTAGAACAAAGTCCCACAGGCTCTCTCCATATCCCAGCACTGCTGGCTGGCCCTCTGGGCTTCCCTGATTCCTCCCGTGAGGCATCGAAAGCAGCACTTGGCTTGTTCTGATAGGCCTTCTCCTGTCTGTCTCCCCTAGCCAGGGAGCACAAGAGTGACCCCCTCTGCTCAGCACCCATCAGGCCTCATGTGGGCACTATGTCTTGTTTGGAGTTCTGGGCAGAAGCACAGCTGACAAGCCAAAAAGGCACAGAGGAGGCAAGGAGCATCTATGGGGCTGGGGCTGCTTCAGCATGGAGCAGAGAAGGCATCAGATTACCTCACAGCATGTCCTGGTGCCTATAGGGAAGGTGCGAAGGAGTTGGGGACAGGTCTTCTCAGCACTGCCTGGTAGAGGGTGAGAGACAGTGACATGTCCTGAAACAAAAGAGGTTCAGGCCGGAGGTAATGAAGAAAACACAAAATTCCTGTGAGAGAGATGAAGCACTGGAGCAGGTTACCCAGAGGAGTTGTGGGATCTCTGCACCGGAGGTCTTCAAGACCTGAGTGGCTATAACCCAGAGAGCAACTGTCACAATCCCATGATCCTCACTGAAGCCCTGCTGCCAACACGTTCCTAATATAATACAGGATACCAACAGCCTGCACTGCTACAAGGGTACAATTCTTTCTCCTGTTCAACTTGGTGTCCACCAGGAACTCCACGTCCTCTGCAGAGCTGCTTTCCACTCTCTTGGTACCCAACGTGGTGCATATGCATGTGGTTGCTCCTGATCAGAGGGAGGACATCACACTACTTCTTACTGAAACTTTATGACATTCCCATCAGCCCGTTTCTACAGCCTGTTGAGGTCTCTCTGTATGGCACAACAATGCTCTATCGTATTAGCCATTCCTCTCAATATTGCATTTTTTGCAAACTTGCTGTGGGTACACTCTGCTGTATCACCAAAATAATGAAGATGCTGAACAGGGATGGACCTCACAGAGATGCGTCGGATGTGCTACTAGTTACCGGCCTCCAAGTAGACTTTGCTTGTTTAATCTCCACACTCTGAGCACAGAGAGTTTGCAGTCTCTCACACTGCTCATTCAGCTGATCCTACATCAGCTTCTTGATGGGGATCTCTTAGTCTTACTTAAGTCCATATAGTACCTGCTGCTCTCCCCTTGTCTCCAGTCGTTTAGATTTAAAAGTTATAAAGTTGGTCAATCATGACTTACCCTTGGCAAATCCATGCTGACTATTCCTGATCACCTCTTGTCCTTCATGCGGCTGGAAATTGTTCCCAGGATTAACTGCCTCATCACATTCTCAGGGATCAAGATGTGGATGACTGGTCTGTAGTTGCCTTGGTCCTCCTTTTTGCCCTTCTTGAAGACAGGAATAACATTTGTTTTCCTCAAGTTCTCAAAACACCTGTCCCAATCAGCATGATTATTCAAAGATTATCAGGACTGGCCTCACAATGACATCATTAACACCTGAGTAGTTTTAGAGTCATCCTTAAAGATACAAATAAGTTATTTCTTTAACCAAAAAGTATTTTTCCTTAGAAAATGCAGAAAAATTGTATTACTTTCTATTTTTAACTAGAGTTAGGTTGAAGCCCTTAAAAACAGTCTTGTGCTTTATACCATTACAGACTAAGCATGTAGTTGCACATTGACACCACTTGAATTGAATGGTCAACTTTCTGTCACTATAACAGGACAGCAGTCTCGTCCCCTTCAGTCAGAAGCTGCATCAGCTCTCTGAAGCAGTGAATAACTCCAGAAACACTATTATTTTGAAATGGCTTAGAGGAGTTCAGTAGCCTTACCTTCTGCTTGGAAGGACATCAGAATTAGGCCAAGGTAAGCAGTGAGTATACACAGCTAAGAGGTGAGAGTGAGTCATAAGGGTGAAAGAAGAGAAAGAGCCCTTTTGTGTGATGGCGGAAACTGCCAGTTCAGTTCAGTAGTATGGCAAAACTGTTCTCCAATAAATGAGACTGAACAGTGACAGGAGTGGAGTAGTTAAATTTAGGAAGGAAGTTATTTACCATAACAGTTACTTAGGTGAGATACAATCATGGAGCACTCTGAGAAATTATCAGAGTAAAATAAAGTACAAGAAAGACACAGATCTGTTGTAGCAGGTCCAGAGGAGGCAACAAAAATGATCAAAGGTATGGAACATCTGTCCTGTGAGGACAGACTGAGTGAGTTGGGATTTGTCATTCTGTAGAGGAGAAGCCTCTGGAGAGACCCTACGAGACCTTCTAATACTTAAAGGAAGCTTATAAAAAAAGATGTGGACAATCTTTCTTACAAGGGGTAGTGGTTTTAAACTACAGAAGGGTAAATTCAGATTAGATATAAGGAAGAAATTTTTTACAGTGGAGGTGGGGAAAGGCTGGAACATGTTGCCCAGAGAGGTGGTAGAAGACCCATCCCTGGAAACATTAAAGGTCAGGTTGGACAGAGCTCTGAGCAACCTAATCGAGTTGAAGATGTCCTGGCTCATCACAGAGGTGTTGGACTAGGTCACCTTTAAAGATCCCCTCCAATACAAACCATCCTATGATTCTATGTCGCATTTGGCTTTCCTGCAATGTCAAGACAATGTTGAAAATCATTTCCTATAGGATGTCCCACTGTGATCATGAAATACTCACACTGCAGAAAACATCAAGGTGTTTATTGGATGCAAGAGAGGCAGATGTTGAGGGATCGCAGCTACGTCACATCAATGCATGGGTCCAGAGCAGCAGCAGGGCCAGCCAGGTGCTCAGCTGCCTTCAGCAGTGTTGGCTTCCGAGAAGCAGTGGGGGCAGGAGCCTGCTGGGATGAAGTGCTGGAGGATCTCTGAGCTACACCCTGCCTCTGTGCACTGTCAGACCCTCTTCTGCCAGCGGATGCGTAGTTGTTGGGGGGCCTACTGCACAGGTCGTTGCAATCACTAAAGCCAGACAAATCAGCACCTTTGCCATCAGTGGATTTAAGAGGACATCCTATTTAGTCATGGCTTCTTTTCTTTCATCTAGTCTTGCCTTGATCTGTCCCGTCTTTTATGTTGGCAAATGTTTTTCCTGGTGGAGAAGGGGAAGGTGGGAGAAAAGCAAAGGAACATGATCAGTGAGGAAAAGTTGGGGAAAAAGTTGCCAGAATACAGCTTTTTCTCGGAGTCTGTGTGGTGAGTGAGATGGAAGAAAGAAGGGATCAACAGCTGAGAGAACATCCAGGATGTAATGATACATGGGAAACTCTGTGCCACGGGAGAGAGAGACTGTGCAGGAGCACAAGACCCTTGCAGTGATGGGTAGAGGAGGTAGATGGGAAGATGGGAGGGGTAGATGTATTTGAGGTCAGGTCGTGTTTATTTATGTATTCCTTTCACTATCCTACTCAGTAAACAGTGGCAGTAAGTTAAATTTATGCTTTCTCCCCAAGTAGTCTGTTTTTTCCTTGTCATTATAGGTGGTGAATGGGCCCTGACTGTCCTTAATCTCAATCCTTGAGCCTTTTTATTTGAATTTTCTCCCTTCACACCCCTGTGGAGATGGGGGTGAGGGGAAGAGTGAGTGACCACATGGTTCTTTGTTGTCGGCCAGGGTAGTCAGCTCAAACAACCCTCTAGGAAGTTGTATATAGGGAGGGAGGGATGAAGAACAGGAAGGGAAATGTCAGTCTCCTTGGCAACTCCCTAGGGCTCAAGTTGTGTCAAGTGAGGTGCCTGGGGCAGACTCTGCTGAGGGAACTGTGGGGAAATTGCTGGTAGAGCCAAGACCCTCAAGCCTTCACACCATCTGCCAGACACCATCAGGTTAGCGCAGGGTACCTGCAGGGAAGAGTCAGGCAAGACTGAGGAACTTGCTGGGAGTTGTCAGCACTGCCAGCACCCCCGACACTCTCATTGCATCCAGAATTCCCCACTGGCTCCTGTGGGATGAACAACACCATGCATCCAAACAGAGGAGAGAGGAGTGCTGGAAGAGGCCGCCTTTGCTCAGTGCTGAGACCTGCTGTTCTCCCCATTTTCAAAGCCGGTAGAGCAAGTTGAAGGTCTTGATGGAGCCTGCATGCCATCTGTGTGCGCCCAAAGAAGGCCAAGCACAGAGGCTGTGGCTGCTGAAAAGCAAGGAGGTCAGGGGCTGGATTAAGCTCAGGATTTTTGTGGTGAGGAGCTGGTGGCCCCAGCATAAAGACCTGGCAATGGACAGCCCAGCAATGCAGAGGAGGAGATCAACTTGCCTCCTTGGTGCCACCCTGAATCGGACCTTCTGGGGGCCATAAGGGCAGAAGAACTCACTGCTCATAGCTGGAGGGAAAGTCCCTGTGAGGAAAGATTGCTTGAGGTTGTAAAGGACCTCCGGAAGTCACACTGCCAAATATTCATGGTCCAGTAGGCTCATGTAGGCCACATTGCCCAGGACCATGTCCAGACAGATCTCTAAGAATAGGGACAACAGCAGCTCTCAGTAAACAAGTCTTGCCTGATGCTGAGAAGGAACCTGGTTTCCCATATTTCAGTTTGTGCTCATTGCCCTGGTCCTATGACCAGGTGTCACTGTAATCAGCCTGGCTCCTCTGTCTTCGTACACTCCCTTCAGTTATCTGTAGGCCTTGAGGAGATCTACCTGTAGCCTTCTCTTCTCTAGGTTAAACAGTCTGAGCTCCCACTTTTCCTCCTATGGAAGAAGCTCCAGTATCTTCATCATCCTAATGCAGTCCTTAGTTGCTCCAATAGCTTCTTCTCTCTTTTGTAGTGAGGAGCTCAGAACTGGGCACAGTACTCCAACACTGGCCTTGCCTGAGCCTAAGCAATGATGCCACACAGAGGGAAAGGATCACCTTCACATTGTCTGCACTGCTTCGTTTCCCTGTAAAAGCTTAAAAGTTGATCAAATACTTAAATGAACTGAAGATTCTCATGATTTTCAATAACACTATGTTCTTCACAGAAATTTATCTGTCACAAGTCTTAAGACTAGTAAGCCTTAACTGCAGTGGTAGAGTTTGCATATTTGTAGAGGGATTTTTTTCGCAGAAGGTTTGTGGTCAAATTCTGTTAGTGTAAATGGGAGTAAATTCTGCCAGAAATGGTATCTGCTGTGTATATCGTACACATAGGAGAAAGAGACATGGAATGAAAAAGAGGAACACATATCACTTCCAATAGTTATTTTTCAGTTGTTTTCTCTAGACGGCATCAATTCTCCCCTACTGGCTGCTTTTGTGTAGTCATAACCACGGAATCACAGAATGTTAAGGGTTGGAAGGGACCACTGGAGATCATCTAGTCCAACCTCCCTGCCAGAGCAGGATCACCCAGATCAGGTTGCACAGGGCGGTGTCCAGGTGGGTTTTGAAAGTCTCCAGAGATGGAGCCTCCACCGTCTCTCTGGGCAGCCTGTGCCAGTGCTCTGTCACTCTCAGACTAAGGAGGTTCCTCTTCATGATTAGACGGTACAAAACTCTTCAGGGAGCACAAAGGTCAAAGGTCTTCAGCATTTAAATAATTTTGTCATTCCAGGTGGCCTTTAGTTCCGGTGGAAAACTCCCTCATTTCATTCCCTTATTCTCTCTGGCAACTGCCATGGCACAAATGCACCATTGCTTTGAAAAATTCTCCTCCGACTCCCTCACCAGCAAATTTGGAAAGGTCTTAATGGAACTGCCAGTGTTAATTTACCTTAAGCATAGATGGCAGAATGTACTTGCTGGAGTTCCCTCATGGAAAGGACAATGAGTTTGAACAGATCATCTACTCAGTCACAATGTTGTGCTAGAACATTCTGTAGAGTACCTCACAACAGTCTCCTACCACAGCTGTTACAATGAAAGTCTACCGGGAAACCAGGGAAAACACTCTGAATAATCCATAAACTCAGAAAACATTACAGGAATTCTTCCAATTCCTTAGGCTATGGAGTAGCCATGGAAAATCTTTTTCCCTGTTGCTATTTTAAATAAGTAAAAAATTTTAAAATTTGCGATAGTCACAGTAGTTTTTTGTATGTTGTGTAATTCTGCTTAGACCATGTAGAATTTTAGGAGGAAATTTTCTCGATTAAGAAATCCAAATAAACAGCAGTGATGCTAATATATTTTTATTGAAAAGGAGAAGTCACCATTCCACCTTTCTGAGCAAGAGTTAAGGAACCCATAGGACAGAAAGACAGAAATGAGAGCCAAGAGGCAGAATTTAGATTATACGCATAATATAGGTGAGAGGAAAACACTATATTAAATATTATCAACCTCAGGGACAGTGAGAATTTTTTTAATAATAGGAATACTGACAGACAATAATGACAAGTGTATGAAACATAGGTCAGTGCCTCTTGATTGGGGTTTAAAGAGAGACAGATGACAAAGAGAAAAAATATTACTTTATTTTGAACAACTGTTTTCAGGTCTGTTTCCAACATATTTGATTTTTACTGTCTATAAGTCAACTGCACAATAAGGATTAAGAAAGGATAAGGATTATTTTCTAAAAGCTGATCTTTATGCATGACTATTCCTGCACTTATATCTTACTAGCTGCAGAGCCATTACCTCTGAATGTGTTATTTTGTTGATAGGCTACAGTACAGGAGTATCAACTTCAAACAGACAGTATTCTAATATTCACACTTCTGATCCAAAGTTAACCTCTGAAAAATTACTTTGTAGGCAATCAAGTACCCACTCCAAGAACACAGCATTTCTGCTGAAATGACCTCTTGGCTTCCTCCCGTTTTATAAATTGGTTATGGGACCTGGTGACATATAATTTTAAAATATTTCCATTATATCTTTCAGGTAAAGCTTTGCAAAAGGTTTGTTCTCTGGTTATTAATAAAGCTTGTCAAAAGGATTAGCTCACAGTCTAAAAGATAGTTAAAATAAATCCACTCTCGGCTGGCACTTCTTCTTGCCCTCAGCTCAGCATGTTGGCAGGGTGTAAGCATTGCCCCTGGGGTTTCGCCCCCGTGAAGGCATGCCCTTACGCAGCTGAGGCAGAAGACAGGTCTGGCAGGGCAAGACACAGAGCCAAGCATGCAGCTGCCACAGGAGAAATGTCATGGTCAAGAGCTGGGGAAGGTCATTAGGCACACTACATAAGACCTTCTCTTTCATTTCAGACTTTTCCTGGGTCACAGACAGCCTAGGACATACCGTAACACTTGGCAGCACAGTCTGGGTTGTGTAAGTCTGAAAAATTTGAGACAAGAACATGGTTTTTCTGTGTCCAGCAGCTTTAGGGGGAAAAAATAACTTTCGTGATCACTACGAAGAAGGCCTGCATGTTCACTTCTCCAAGAAGTATTATCTACATTCAGAAACCACTTGTCTTTCAAGAAAAAAAATAAAATCACTATGGTCACCATAGTGACCATTTGTCTGCGATACTTCTGTATATAGATTTCAATGTTTGCAAGACCTTCCTGTCTTTTGCACCATTTAAATGCTGTGCCCCTGTACTCAGCATGTTTCTCTCACTCCTCAACCTCTACAGTGCCCGTCCTCCCAAACTGCTGCTTAACTACTTATTTCAGTGCACACTGGTTTCCACACTAATCCTGGAGCTTCGAAGGACCTCCATTCCCTAACCACCTTCTCTCTTTAAATTTGCTTCTTAGAAATCTCCTCAGCACAGCCAGATGAAATGCAGACAGAGCAGGCAGGTGCCTCAGGCAGCAAGCTGTCTGTTTTGCCCACCTGAGCAGGAGGCAGGGACAGCTGCCTGAGCAGCGTTGAGTATGCGTGTGGCTCTGGTGAACACAGCCCTGGTGATTGCCTCCACAACCTCCAGGGCTCTGCCCCATGGCCAAGGGAGGGTGCAGGGGTGCAGGGCGACAGGGCACATGTGGAGCTCATCTATCTCCCTACTTTTTGTTTCTCCTCTCCTGTAGCATGAGTGTCACATCCTATGCCAGCCTAGAACTGCGTCTTTACTTTCCCAGTGCGAACGTGGAGGCAGGAGCCTACAGCAGCCACCCAAGAGGTCCAGGGTGTTGGGTGGTCACAACGCAGCAGCGGAATTAACAAGGTGGTAAGGAGAAGGACAGCAAATCCCAGTAGGGATAGGAAAGGCAACTGTGTGGGCTGGAGAAGAAATTTCCCTGGCACGATTTGAGAACTAATCTCTTGTCATCAGGTATAGGTGCTCCAGCCCTTGCGGATCCAGCCAGTTTCCTTCCTTCTGACAGTGTACAGCTAACTTTGCTGTTCTGCCAAAGGCAGGAGTGAGTTGTTCTGTGCTCTTCCCTAGGAGCCAGATACAGCTGCGCCTGCATTGCTAGGAATCCCTGTTGCACAGCCATCTGCAGTGTGCCATTGTCACCCTGACATTTCTTGGCAGCCATCTTTTGTACCTGACACAAAGTTAAGCTCTAAGACGAGGATTTTTAGATCTGTTATGCTCACTTTCTAGACCCTTCATCTCGTGATTCCCTTTCTCTTCCTGCTTATCAAGAGGTGCCCTTTCAATTAGGAAAGTGGAGAAATTCCACCAATATTTCTGGAGATTCATTACCTGTGTAGCCATGATTTCCAACTCTTGCCACTCTCAATATTTCATTTGTAAGTAAGCTGCAAAAATAACTCAACTGATACAAAGCAGTAGGAAATAATAACAAAGCATTATTTGAAACACGTTATAAAGATCTTGTCTGTGCCAATATCTTTAGAATTTAAGTCCCAAAATAGTTGTTTTCTGTTCTTTAACTTCAGTTATGACCATTTTGCAAGCATTTATTCATTTACAGAACACAGCAGTGACAAGAGGAAAATTAAAGCCCAAGATAATTTGATCTTCACACCAAGACAGACAAAATAGGACAGAAGAAATCAAGTTGGTCTTTGTTTTCTCATATAGCACAAACTATTTTTAAAATACACCAAAAATGGCTACACTGGTTTCAGAAAAAACGTCACTTGGTTATCAGTGAGTTGTGTTGAATTCAGCCCGTACAGCATAACCATATCAGTTATGCAACTGAGGCTTACACACACAACACCTGAACCTTAATGAAAGTTTCTCTGAAGCTCTGAGGTGTCTGTGAGTTAACTGTGTCTCTTCTTTTTCAGCAGCAGAGCACTAAGTGCCCCTTACTTGGTTGCCAGGTTTCCGTTCCTTCTTCGGGCTTGTAGAGATATTGCAGCTGCAGGAAAGTGTATGAGTCACCAGTGGTACAGCTGGACCTCCTCCAGGGATGTCTGGCTGAGCAGCTGGACCTCACAGCAGCATCGAGATGACTGAGGTAGGCTTTGGGATGGCACAGCCCCCTCTTCTCTTGGGTACTTTTGTCAGTAGTCAGATCTGGGACTGAAGTATTTGTCATACTTCCGTCACTTTGGTGATCACTGCAGTATTCACCAAGAGAAGGTGTTTAGTGTTTTACTTGGGTCAGCTTCTCCTTCAAGGTCTTCTCATCTGAGTGCCCTATTGCAGGGGAAAGGTGATTTGTTGCAGCCCAAAACTTACAGAAAGAGGGAGTGAGAGAAAATCTGCACCAGTTTACCCCACTTATTCTCAAAGACTTTGTTCTGTGTTCCTTACATTTATATGAAGTAAAGTGAATCTAAGCAAAAAAGAGCTGTCTGCCAGCACAACAAAAATGGAGACTTAAGAGACACGTCTGCTGCATTAACAGGCAGCTAACCTGCTTCCTTCGCTGTAATACCTTGCAGATTTACTTCGATGTTGTTTTATCCTTTTTTTTCCCTCTGTGCATGTTGTTGTTCTCATGCCCCCACCTTTTCATTTCCAACTTTACGTATAAACACAGTCTGCTAAATATTTACAAGAATAAAATATTTACATAATTAAAAGCTAAGTGACTGTGATCTTTCTCTTAGTTTTCTCAAGTACTGCCAAGTGCTATTACATTTTCATTATCAGGCTTTCTTAAAGCCCTTTTCTAAATTAAGACAAAACTCTTTCGATGAGTTGTGTTTCTAGGACGCTTAGCAAGATATTATTGTTTCATACCTGATGTGTTGCACTGCCTCTAGTTTTTCTGTAACATCCTTTCAGGCTGTTCCTAATACATCCTAAGGGATACCCTGCATTCTAACAAAACTTTTACTTACAATTAGAGCTAATTGGAAGATTGATTTGCTCTAGAAAAATTTCATTTGAACTTCATACAGGAATACTCCCTGATTATTTTCGAGCTAAGTTTATTAAATGTTGGTTAAAGGCTGAATCATTAGTTTGGAAAAATACTCTCAGACACATACTTTTCTCTAACAGCCTGTGTTTTAAAACCAAATTAGAATATTAAAGCAGTTCTTTGCTGTTTGCACTTTCATAATGTAGACCTAAGCTTGAAATACCAAGAACTGCATGTATTATCTTGATTAGATCCTCAGAGTGATGGAGGATTAAGTATTAAAAGGCATTTGAGGATGTTAGTTAAAATGCCTTCTTCAGTAGGTAATGCAAATAGCTTCAATAGGCTTAGATCAGTAACGCACTTCCCATCTGAAACTTTTTCCCATTTTATAGCAGATTTTATTGGTCATAAACTCACTGGGCTTGCTCCACACAGAGAAGCCTGACCTTGCCAGAGGAAGATGAGAAAATGAAGTCACAGATTTGATGTCCTCAGAGCACAAACACATCCCTGTGTCTGCAGCCCAGTGCACTGGGCTGCTCCAGAGGTAAGCAGCCCCTTGGAGGGGCAAAAGGTTGGACATGGCATCCTTCATTTTGCCTCTCTGATGTACTACCTCCAATATAATCAGGATCCTGCAGTCACCAGAGAAGTGTCCAGCACTATTCACTCCCATCAATATATGTACAAAAAAGGACATTTTTTTTGGTTGAGTGTATTTGTTGGAATATCAACATCACTGATGAGGAAGAGCTTCCCCTGAGGTGCTTCCCCTGTGGCTGCTCAAGGCAAATTCCTCCTATATCTGCCCAAGACAGCCAAAGTCTACATTTTGTCTGTTGAAGAATGACAGATCCTAATAATTCATCACTAGGTAGAGCATTTTATAGTAAAGTATGTTTTGATGACCTCTGCATCACTCTGTGTCAGGTAATCCTGCCATGAACACACTTAACATCATAGGGGAAAGCAGTGCACCTTCTGAAGGATGAGCTCCCCACCTCTGGAAGTGATGCTGAGTACTACCTATGCTATCAAGAGGAAGTTCCTAATTTAGACAGTAGAGGAGTTTATCTGACAAAAATAATCTTCTGAACTAATCTTCATTTATCTTCCCACATGCTTCATTTTTAGTTTGGCAAACACTGAAAAGAATTAACACCTTTGGGTATAAAAAGTGGGAAAAACAGTACAGTTACTGTAAATCAAAATGCAAACCCAACAAGAATACAATTATTCCTCATCTTGTTCAACTAAATCTGATCCAGTACTTTGCAAGCATATGCATATCTGTATTAGGTTTGGATACTTATTTTTTCCTCTTTCCTTTTGTTTTAGACAAAGTCCCCTATAAATATTCATTAGATTTGTTCAATCCTGGAAATTTGGACAGATGCAGATTGTTAAGTTTGTCAATAGAAAATAAATCTAAAATCACACACCTACTGAGAGACGAAGTTAGGGTCTCTACATAGGAATCAGCAATCACTGGTGGAAGTTTTTCAAAGGTGAAAGTGCAGTAGAATTGCCAAAGCCAAGCACAATCTCGAAGGAAGTTCTTTCTGCAGCACACTTCACCAGGCCATTGAAACAATTTCCTTCCCAGCCATACTGCAGATAGTCTGAGTTCTGGCTCAGGACAAAGTCTGGCTAACTCTGTGTGTGTGTTGATGTTATAGATGAACAGTCCCTGTCTGTATTGTCTCTAATTTTTTTAAATAATTCTGTGATATATCATTCTTTCAGAAATATTATGTCAAACGTGTGTTTTTTCTGGAGTGAGTCAGTCAAGATATCTTGAAACATCTTCTGAAATCAATACTTTCTGTACATCTCATAATCCCATAAATTATTGATACTGGCATATGGAAATGGATATTATCATGACAGGAGCCAGTCCTCATCCTTTTACATAGAGCCATGTTTTCATCTCTGTTACGTATCCAAAGAACTGCTCTGCCTTCACTGTGGTTGGCTTTAACTCTTTCTGAAGCATATTTTTTCCCTGCTAACAATTTAATTTGCTACTGAATTTCAACCTAGCCATTAAGAGGAAGATGCTGGTTCTGTGACTGGGTATTGATTTTTGTTTGGACTTCATTTGGGGTTTTTTTATAAGTATGTTTTGAACCAAAAACCCAGACCTGAAGGAAAAATCCAAAGTAGGGCAGGTTTGGGTCCTGGGAACATCTTGCTGTCCCCCTCCCTGTATGTGTTTACAGAAGAACAGAGAAGTAGGGTACAGGGATAGAGAGGGAGAAGAAAAACATACACTGTATAAATTAAATTGGGCTTGTGTTTATACATTTTGCCCTACTGAACAACTCCCAGCCTTGGAAACCCATTTCCTTCTTTCAGAGTGCAAATTGCCCAGTAACAGCAAGAGTGAAGAGGTGAATCTGTTTTCACTGCCTCACAACAAGACACTTGAGTGATTTGAAATTACTAGGTCACAGTCTCTAGATTGAAACATTGCAAGAATCCCATCCTTTTGTTTGAAACAGGAATTAGAATCTCAGACAATGATTAAGTCACGAGAACCCTGATCCCTCAGACAGTAGCTAAGCCACAGCATGCTAACTGCAGAAAGATGGATACAACCAACATGAACATAAAGCACTAGGGCTTACTAGTTTTGTATCTCTAAGTACCTGTGTGGAATCTATTTCTACCTTTCTTTCACAGTGTTTTATTTATTAACATTTTGCTTAAAAAGGAACCAGCATATTGTTTGCAGGAGTTATATGAGAACATCAACTTTTTCTTGTAGTAACTGTGCAAACAAAAGAACATGAGTAAGAATCACAGTCTAGCAATAGCGATCAAAATCTGTAGCCAATGACGTGTCGATATTTCAAGTTTGTTGATTCAGTGGATTCTATTTTTTCATTTGGTCAATGGCCTTTTTAATTCATATGACTTGCTGCTCAAGTCTTACTTGTGTGCTATATGCAGCTTTGGTTTTAATGTCTTTGGGAGAAAAGAAATCAAGATTGCTCATGTATCAACTTACACTTTCTTTTTGTCTTGGTTGTACAGTATATAGCAGGAAGTGACTGTAATACTTAACCTTTGTTATCAGAGGCAATAAGGTTTTCCCTGTTCCAGAGTTAATCTCTTCTTTGTAGGCCTCTCTCCAGTCACCTTTGTCATGTTACAGACACCCATGCTTACCCTCCCAGCTGTTTACTAGCCTGCACAGAAGGCTCTCCTGTCATGAGCCTCTGCTTATCTCTTCATTCCCCCTATCATCATGTCCTTAACAGCCCAGAAATCCTTTAAGTCTTTAATAAGCTAAGATCAGTCTAAAATGCAGTAGAGATTCTGAAAGCAGGCACAGAATTCGTCCTAGTTCCAAATGGCCTCAAATCTCAAGTTATGAATCCTACTATAGAAAAAAAAGAGAAAAAAAAAAAAAGAAAAACCTGAAGCAATTACATTTACAGATAGTCCCACATGGTACTTTCTTACTGTTTGTTCTCATGAGTAGGGCCATGTCTCAAGGCTCATATATCAAAAGCCACAAAGGGCAGCATTCTTTCAAATGTTCCCAAGCACACAGCTGAGAAAAGTGCCCCATGTGCAGATCTCACAGGGACAGCAACAAGGGGTGCTTCCTAAGCAGTAGGTGTAAAAACACGCTGCCAGAGTCACCTTATGCTTCAGAAAAGAGTGTCCTCCTGATTAGCAGAAATATTTTCAGCAGCTCACCTGAGAGTCTCTGGAGATCCTTAGCAATTATAGCACAAGCAAATCCCAGCATGTTTAGCATAGGTCGTGGATAAAGAGGAAATCAAGCCTTGTTCTTATTTAATGGGAAAACGTCTCGAGAGTCAAAAAACACCCAATCATTTCTGCTCTAAATATGCATGCTCCAGGCCTACAGCAGTGTTGTGCTGGTCCTACAACCCTCTATAGAAGCTCACAAGTAATAGAGCAACATGCGCTAACAATAGTGGCAGCGGAAGGCTAAAGTTATGTGAGTTTTTCCCCAGTTTTATGGCCCAGCGCACATGAATTCGATATACAGGAACTAGAGGAGATTGCCTAATTCTCCTGCAGGTAAGATAAACCACAATCTTGTCTTTATACTGTAGAACAGCTGGACATAATTCAGGGAGAAATATAGAAATACGCTATTCCCCCATATTGTTAAAGTTTTCCACATCTGTAAACACACACTCTGCCTTTTTCTATCAGTCTGCTCTTTTATTTTCCCCTTTCATAATTTGTATGTACCGGACAGGATAAATTGACCTGCAAGCTTTCACAGACATAATACATGATTATTCTGATTTAGACCTATCTGGGACACTGATAAGGTCTGACTGAGGAAATGGTTAGTTTTAACACTGAAATATATATTTTTTACTGCCCCTTTTTATCATTGCAATGTGGTCTTGTTTTGTTTTTTTATTTATCTAGAGGACACAGCTTGAAAGTAGGGCAAAGGCATACGAAACCTACCACATTAGAGTGTAGTGGTGTTCAGTAAGAATCTGTCCCTTGTAAGAAGCTCTGATGGGATATTTCTTTCTGAGGAATTTTCAAAATATCTTAAACTTGAATGTCCATTTTTTAAAATACTCCTAGAAAATTAATAGAGTCAAGGTCTAACCCGACTGTGCAGGATTACACAGAATTTTACTGGCAGGAAAACTAACTGCTGGGCCTAACATATTCAGTGTAGGTTGACATGAGAGTAATGATCTAATTGTCCTTTTTTTTTGTGAATATTTTCTACTTATGTCTAGTGAAAGTACAGCTGCAACATTCTAATTGTCTCTATTACTTTCAGTAATTTCTGTTACAGTAGCAGGTGTATTTATCCTAAAGTTGAAAGAAAAAGAAAGCACACAATTAACCTAATCCATTTTAGAAAATAGTAAATTGCTGTGACTCTGAACTGAAAACTGGGGATGCATACACAATCGCGTATATGTGCGTTGTATGAATAGTTCGTACATACTGAAAGAGCAGCAGCACCTATACATAAAGCCCATAATTAAGAGATTTCTGTCTTAAATCTACCCCATAATGGGTCTCTATAAATGGCTCAACCACTTTTCATAGCCACTGCAAAGCAGTAAAGTGTTTTAAGAAGTAATCTGTGGGAAAATAATTTCAACAAAAATGCAAGTGTTATCAGAGAGATGTACTGAAAAATGAAGTGTAGTACCTATATATCAGAAAGTGAAGGAAGCAACCTGAAAATCTATATGCCTATTACTCTTTCTTCACCAACATGCTACATTTTGAGGTGAAAATAAAGTTAAATACGTGAGGATGTGTGGAAAATAAGGAAAAAACTGAATTGTTGTTTGGCCAAAGTTTCACCATGCCAGGTTAACCTGATATATGAATAAGACACATGAGTAAGCAGCAAGTCTAACACATCATGAGTATGTAGATCTTATGCTATAATACAAGAAACTAGTTAAACTGAAGAAGATAGAGATGAAAAAATTTTCACAGTGAGAGAGAATGAGTTCGGTAATGGCAGCCAGCAATCCTGAAAATGCCAAGTTGGGAGTTGCAAGCTCATTTTCTAGGTGATGACCAGACCATTGTATCCTATCTGTGCTCAATTAATTAATGCAAATGAAAGAAAATATGCTCTTTGCAAACTCAAAAACTTCTGCACTCTTTAAACTCTGCTGCTTGCGTTCGCATTCAGACACCTCAAGAGTCCTCAGAGACCCAGCGCAGACTCAGAGGCCAGAGCAAAGGATAGTTAACATGGCTTCTGCCTAATCCTTTAGTCTTTGAGTCTGGATAAGCTTCTATCTCAAAGTAATGGTCCAGGAAGAGTTCTTTCACAGCCATCCTACAGGCTACATTAATATTCAGAATCTCCATGAAACTGTGTGCCTTGCAGACCAGCTCCTCCCTGCTTCACTGCCGTGGCTCCGTACCACTCAAAACTTCAGTGCCGATTACAAAACTACTGCACAAATAGTTGGAGAAGGATCATGAGTGCATAGCCCAACTGCCTGCTGGTAATGCCTGAGTCCAGACTGTGAGGTAAGGTTTAAGATCTAGCTGCATGCACTACAGCCTGCATGAAGAACACATACTGGGACTGAAAATCTTATTCGTAGCATCTTTTTTGATTAGAGTCAAAGCAAATGGACTCTTGTATCTTCTTTCAGTCCTTAAGTGTTGAGTGTTGCAGGATTTGTGCTACGGTCAAGAACATCCCATTCTTCTTGGTCAAGGTTGAACCCAAAGCATATATCCTGAAAAGTAAATTCAGAACTGAAATTTGTCTTCCACGCTCTTC
>NW_009699384.1:69172-79908 GCF_000703405.1 Apaloderma vittatum
ACGGTAATAAAAAAGTCATTAGTTATGCAGAAATAAACACTTTTCTATTAATGAAATAGAGTTTCCACCTGCTAAGGGCTAGAATTTTTATTATCTTCCATAGAAATACCAGCAATGCAAACTAGAAAAGAAAATGAATTATATTGATGCAAATGAGGGTGGACATTCTTTGAAACTTTCAGGTTATGAAAGGGAACTTACACACCATACCACCAGGAACTGAAGGAAGATTCAAAAGGGTAGGTAGGCTAGTTATCACGTCCAGCACTGAAAAACGGCTGAATAAATATATATGTTAGTACTGATAAAAGAACTTACACATTTACCTAATAGTGAAAAAGGAAATATGGAATCTATTACTTATGAATAGAAAAATATTCCAGATAAATATAAATGCAGAGAAGTTAATCACTTGCAGCAGAATTTATTTTGTCATTTCAGCATTGTCTTGTACAACATTCACCCCAAGAAGTGAGCAGATGTTAGACAGAATGTAATGACAGCAACATATCCAGAAATGGAAAGAAGCCAAAACCAAGATAACGCCTCTGGATATTTCATTCACTGACACCCTGCTAAAAAATACTCTTTGAAAACAATTTCAAAACAGTACTAAACCATTTTTAGAAGATGGCATGGAAAAAGGCATACAATCAACTGACAAACAGGATGGGAGCATTTGTTTCAATGTCTTCCACAACCGAATGGTTTCTGTGTTCTCCTTCCAAAAATTTGCCTTTCATCTAAGAAAATCCCTTACTGCCATAGATTCTGTAACTGCTTTTCCAGGCAGTAAGATGAGGCTCAGACACTAAGATACTTCTCTTGAATAAACCTGTGGAGGACTTATCTTTAATCCCACCAGTCCTGACCTTTCCCCAGTGCAGCAAGGTCTTCTGGAACCACTACTGAGGAAAGGTGTTTAGTAGGCCCTAGAACAACCCATTGCCATTAGATATTGCTAGTCAGAGTGAAGAAGTAGGCATCCTAGAGACTTCAGATGGCCACACCAGAACAAACATATACATACCTTTCCTTTCATGGTACAATTTCGTTCAGTATCCATCAGTCAGCAGAATGGCAAGTGGTGTGCCAGTAGTATGCACATATATGACATTCATGTACAGAGGAGAACCCATCAGATGTATCACAGTCAAGTATGTACACGTTTTCAGAGCTGCACTTAAAATGCAAAATAATTTTGCTAAGACTCCACAGCGGACAGTCACCTGAGGTTCCTTTTCCATGCAGTCCTGTGCTGTCACAGAGAAACTGTCTCATAAAAAAATGGGAGAAGTGGATGGTAAGGCAACTGTTCCATAAGCTTGCTTTATACTCTATACTGTTTGACAGGACATAGAATAATCAGGATCCAGCTGCCCAGGTTCTTCATTCTTGAAGCAAGTAATGAAGAGAAAACGAAAAAGAGTCTTAGGTGAAAACAGATGGATTTTGCATCAAAAGTAGCACAAGTTTAGTTCACTTACTTTTATGAGGAGCTGATTATGAAGAGTATAGCCTCTAGCCCTTTCACCTTCAGCAGTGTTAAACTCTGAGATGCTGTCAGACTTAGTAGCTGGCACTGTCAAATATTGTGAGCACTTAAGCACAAGGTCCCAAGAAACTGCCAGGGAGAGACAACAGTACATACATTCCAACAGCAGCCAGGCTAGACTGTGCTGCCCTGGCTTACTTTGCGTGTGGGTGACTCACATACACGAGGAAACCGTATCAGTGAAAACACAACAAAGAAAACACATGTCTGTGTAAAGGTGGGACAAAGCACAGCAACATGTATTTGGAGAGGTCGGTCAAAGTTAATCGAATGGTAAAATAGATTTCTGTAAGGGCTGGATGGGGGAGATGGTTATTAAGGGACTAACCTTCCTGTGGCAAACCTTGCCACTGGCAAGGAACTCTGGAAAGACTTTACAAAACTGCACGAAAGCAAGGCCAGATAAGCTTTAGTTTGAACAAACTTAAAGCATCTAGACAAAGCAGCCTCATGTTGACCTAAAACTCATATTGAACCCTGAGCTACCAGTCAGGGCACAGAAAGAGATGATGAGGGCGCGGAAAAGAGATGACAAGGTCACTACTGGCAGTACTCTGAAACGAGAGCTCTGCATGCAGTGGCAGTCAAACACAGGATAAAGCAATTAGGCATCATTTGGAACACTACTGAGGAAAGGTAGTGTCATATAAAATGTTAGTTTGCTAAAGTAGCAAGTTGTTTGCCAACTTAAAGAGGAAGGGCATCTTCCCTGAGAGGAGAGACTCAGCCAGGGCTTTGCAGTCTGGGGATGAAAAAGGTAAAGGGAGTAAGCTAATTCTTTACAAGTCTATAAATGCACTGAAAAAAATGTATCTGAATGCAGAACTGCTGTTCACTAAACACTGTACTATAAAGAAGGTGTTCAATGACTTTCATGATCTTCCAAGTTCGCTTCTGACCCAAACAATTCTGTGACGCTGTGTCCTCACAGCCAGGCATGTTCAGTCCTCCACACCCACCCACACCCAGGGATCTCCAACTTTGGTTCCTCCTCTCCAGCACATGAACACCTACACTCTTAGATAAACCAATTTATTTCTGCATGACTATTGCCTTGGAAATTAGTGTACAATAAAATAAATACATGCAAGTAATAAAAATTCACAGTAACAAACATGAAAAGTCTCTTCTAATTAATTTTGAAGAGTACGTATCTGTGATTTCTATTGCATTGCCTATTTTTCATTAATATTCAAGGTCTATACTTAGCCCTGCCATGTGCAGTTTTCTGATAGATATGTTTTTATCTTTTTTATAGCTCCCGTATTTTAGTGCTTGACCAAACAGAATCTTAATTAAAATACAAAGAATTATGTAGTTGAGCACTCATTATATTGCAGAAGACTTGACTGGGCATTATTACGATGCTAGATTTTGTGAGTTCCTCCATACTGCATCCAGTGTTTCTGGCCTTGTAAAATGTATATAATAAACAATTTCAAAGCTCTGTCACTCAGCATAAAGTGTTGTACCCTGGCAGGGGATAAAAGAAGCAACCCGGATAAGAGTAATCCTTTTTTTTTTTTGGTGTAAGCTTAATTTTATTTGAAAAAGCTTTTCTTCCACATATTAACCAAAGCCATCTTTACAAGCATCCATGCCACTCTGTTGTCACTGGTAATTGTAGCAATCTCTCTGAGCTGACAGGTGGGCTACTTTCTAGGTTTGTTTGGTTGGGTTTTTTTAATTTTTCATCTAATATCTCATTATTAAATTAACCCAGGTGATGGTGGATGAGCAATAGCAATTTCCTACACCGAGTTCCGGCACTGGTAGACTTCTTAATATTGCATCTGACCATTTAGCAAAGTACAGAATACTTTTTAATATGTTCAAAATTATCAGAAGCTAAACCTCTGAGAACAAAAATGCACAGTGCTCTTTAAGTTTTTAGGGATGTTAAAACAGCGCCAGGAACCTCACAGGCAAGTGTCACTGCACTGCCCTGACTGGGGCATGCATAAAGTACACCACTGCTTTCTCACTGTACCTCTCTGCCTCTGTGGCTACATCTGTTGTCATCTGGAGCAGTTTAAATAACTGAATCTGATTATATGTGTTCAATTTATGTTCTGGTCATACTGTTCTTTTAATACACCATTAGCTTCTGTATACAAAGCCTGCTTTTTTAAAGTTAGTGTATTAAATGTTTTTTGGATGTGTCTACTAGATTTAGTTTCTTCTAGAAAGGACCAGTGGTTTCCTATCCAAATAGTTAAGTTGCAGAGGTTTAAGTTGCTCCCAGCTGAGCAAAAGTGAGCATAGCCTGTGATGCACAAACCCTTACCTTACCTCTAGATGAGCACTTGACCTCTCAGTAAACCTTTGCAATATTTGCAAAATCTGTGGCATAGCAACCTTCATTTTCTTCTGTATTTGTACAGCACAATGTCTGAGAAGACCATGCACCACGTCAAGATTCACAGACATTAGAGTGAATAGGCTACATGTAGAAGTCTACAGCAGCTACCACCACCAATAAAGGGGAGTTTTGTTCTCCTACTATTTTCTATAAGCTTTATGTGCAAACACAGATCCTTTAACATAAAAATCTGTTTTAAAAATATCGTAAGGGGAGTATGAACTGGCTGTGCCTTTGAGTGTTTGAAGAAAATGTGTCAAAGGTGAAGGATATAGGCAACTTCATTGAATTGCTAATGTGATATATGTCACAAATTCAGTATGGTCTTATATATCTGGTTATGAAATTTTAATTGGAGGCTGTTATGGGGTTGAGTCTGGCAGGATTTTTGGGAAACGGGGGTAAAGGCGTGTGAGACGACTCATGGGAAACTTCAAGAGCCTCCCCCAGCCCCAAGTAGGAGTCAGGGGCAGGCCAATCAGCATCTCTGCCATCCACCATTTAAGAGGTGACCCTATTTCTCCTTTTCTCTTCTGAGATTCATCTTGTCTTGATCTGTCCTGTATTTCTGTTGGGGAGGTTTTTTTCTGCTGGAGGAGGGAGAAGTGAGAGGAAGAACAGAGGAATGTAGTAGAGGGAGAAGACCACTGGAGCAGAACCTCTCCCTGGAGTCTCGTGGTGGTTGAGACAGCAGGAAGGTGATTGCCTGCCAGTTGTTGGGATCGATGGTGGCGAGGACATTCAGGATGCAGCAGGACATGCAGAGGCCCATGAGAGAGGGGAGAGAGACCGAGCATCAGCAGGGGATGCACCCAAAGTGATGCATGGCCCTGATGGACTCAGAAGGAGGAAGAGCATTGCCTCCTGTGAGGTGGACACCACGTGGTGTCAAGGAGCGACTGCGAGTAGCCCTCTTTCTCAAGGAGCTGCCGTGGATGATGAGTAATGGCTAGATAAACCAAACTCCCTGCCCCCCTTTACACTAATGTGGAAGAGGAGGTAGCTGGGAAGATGAGAGGGATGGGAGGGGAGGGTATTTAAGATTGGGTTGTATTTATTTGTGTATTCCTCTCACTACCCTGCTTCCGTAAATGGGGGTGGTAAATTAAGCTTATATTTTCTCCTCAAGTCGCCCTTTGTTTTTTACCTGTCATCTTAAATGTTAGATTATTACCCTACTCGTCCTTAATCTCAATCCTTGAGCCTTTTTGCTTGACGTCCCTATGGAGAGGGGGATGAGGGTGAGAAGTGAGAGAGTGGTCTTGTGGTTTCTCTTTGTTGTTGGCCCGGGCAGCTGGCTCTGAATCACAAGAGGCAAGCTGTTTTTTTCAAAAAGCATTAGAGCTATGAACAGCCTAATTTGGGAGGTTTTTATTTTTTTCTTTTAAAGAAATGCCTGTTTTGACTTTGTTCAAAAAAACCTGCTGCTTTTCAGCAAGCAAGAGAGTAGGTCTCTGCCAGGTGTGATATGAAATATCATGCCCTCTGAAAACTCCCGATTTTGAACCATTCAAAGCAGGTAAACATCCAAATGTTGAATTATTTTTCAGAACCTGCCAGACCTTTCCAAGGACTCACAATCTGTTAAGATTTCATACAAATCACCAAGGCATGGGTCTAGTCCAGACTAGAAATATCCTAAATGATCCCAAAGGCATACTAAAATCATGGCAAGGAATAGTGGGGGAAGGAAACAATACCAAAGTGAAATAATCTACATTACCGATAGTCTGGACTTTATCAGCTTTGCTGTAGGGGTCCTGACTTCTAAGCAAGTTGGAAAATGCAGTTAGTTTTGATATAAAAGTGTTAAGTGTTTCATATTCCTGCAAAACTCTATTTTCCAGTTTATCTTCCTTGCATATGGCAAAACCAAAAGTGGATTTCCAGATATTGTTGGCGTTTTGAGATTCTGAAGAAAACACCATGTATTGTTAGATTCTTGCTAAAAACACTGAGAAATTACAACATTTGTTCTTGCAGCTGCTGTCAGTGTAAACACAACTGGCCATTCCAGGAGATTTTTGATAAACCACCAAAGTAGCAAAATACAACTGCATGGGATATGTCTCATAAGTAGCTAAGTAGACACTTTCATAGCAATATTCATATTGATAAACCTTGGAGGATATTTTTTAAAATCTACATAAAAACATTTCTGAGACTCTTCCAGTGCTGTCAACACTTCAGCCAAATGTGACCAGTAAAAAAGAGCAAACTGAGTCTCTGAAATTGGCTTTATTAGACAGTATGATACAATTTCCACACAGTGAGACTAACAGAAACAAATTTTCTAGAGCCCAGGACAGGTGAAAGCCTCACCAAGATAAGTGTGAGTTTCCCATTTTGTGGCCCTCAGAGCCCTTCACACCACCTCTCAGTTCTTTGCTGCCTTTCCTAGCACTCTCAGCTCTTACTAGCCCTCTTAGCCATCCTCCTGTTACCACGCCGTGATTGATTTTGCTGAAAATGCTGAGAAGTTTGAAGTAGTTCTTGTCTCGAGAATTTGAAAATGGCTGACCAACCATATTCATGTGAACAAGGGAAAAATTGTAACCATTCAAGGAGTTTGAAACGTGTGAATTCTCACAGCAGAAAATTGCTACTGTGTTTAATCACCAGTGTACTTCCTCACTCTGCTTTCACAAGTATTTTGATATATAATTCAATGGGGTTTTGTGTTACTTCTTTCGTTCACTTTATACTCATATATGCATATACATATTGCATACACATATCTATACATAAACATATACTAAATTTGTGTATTCTATACTGATTTTTCCTTGTGCTTGGATATTCTTTACATTAGCTACCTTCTATACATTCAAACACATCAATCACATTGACCTAGAGGAAGACATCTGTTTTGTTTTGCTTTTTTCTGCTTTTTTTTCTGGAATCCTGATACACAGAGTCTATAAAAAAAAGAATGGTAAATCAATATTATCCCACAGACTAATGGATATATTACAAAAGGGTGAAGTTGTCAATCAGTGTTAAATTAGGAAGTTAAATTGATCATGATTTATTTATCCATGAAAAGTCAGTTGACTGTTTTTATCTGCATATATATTAACAAATACTAATAAGTATTAACAGCATTAATGGTATTAACACATCCTGAAGTCCTTCTCACCAGCTTTCCCAACAGATGTTTTAGGAAAAAACTGTTTACAACATACAGAAAATGGAAAGTTCCCTTGCAGGCAGTGTCTGAAAACACTATGCTTCAACTTCACACTGTTCACAGATCACGTTGCTTTGAGAGCTTATTCATTCACTAGAGCTACAGCATATTTCATGTAAAAACATGTGCTGCTGTTATCACTGCATTTACTAAAGCTGAGGTGAGGATTTCAAATTATGACCTTGACATCATGCTTGGCTCAAGAGAGTAACACGTGCCTCTGCGAGATTACTGGTGCACTTACAAAGCACACTTTTAGTTTGCAGCACACTCTTAATTAAGCTCTCTGTCCAGAAGCACACTAACATAGGGAGAAAGTTCACTTCAGACCATGAGAACATTTTCTTTTATCCATATTGGGACTGCCCTTTGCAGCATAGCTTCAGCCAGCCGTCACACAGCACTCACAGGCAGCAGGGAACATTAACCTTTTGTGGCCTGCACAAACAAACTGTGCGCACATATCCTCTGAAGTATTCATTTGGCTCGCAGGTTGGAAACTGCCATTGTGTTTAAATCATTGGCACTGATCTCATGCAATCTAAGTATACAGTGTCAGTCTGGGTTAATTCTTTTCCTGATTGATTTGTGCATTTCACCTCCTCAATATTTTGCCTACAATCATGCTGCTGAGTATGAAATACCTCTTTTCTGGGTAATCAGTTCAAGACACAAAAGCTCTCAGAGAAGGGAAAACAGAATATTAGGAAATCAATCGTCATTAGCTCTGAAGGCAGTTTTATATCTTAATATTTTCCATTTAATTATTTGATTAGCATCCAACACTTTAAGGAGGCCCAGAACATAACTGTTCTTGTACAAAACCAAAACCCATACTAACATAAAAGCCGACAAAATAATATTTGAAGAAAGACTGCAGTATTTTCTTTCTGCCAAGCAGCTCAAAGGAAAGATAGTTGGGAACACACTGAACTCAAGAATAAGATTATAGCCATAGAATCAGAGAATCATAGAATGGTTAAGGTTAGAAGGGACCTTAAAAATCATCTAGTTCCAACCTCCCTGCTGTGGGCAGGGACACCTCTCTCCCACTAGACCAGGCTGCTCAAAGCCCCATCCAACCTGGCCTTGAACACCTCCAGGGATGGGGCATCTATGACTTCCTTGAGCAGCCTGTTCCAGTGCTTCACCACTCTCATGGTGAAGTATTTCTTCATTATTTCTAATCTAAATCTACCCTATTGCAGTTTCAGGCCATTGCCCTTTGTCCTATCCCTACAGTCCCTTGTAAAAGCCCTTCTCCAGCTTTCCTGCAGGCAACTTTTTTGTACTGGAAGGCTGCTATTAGGTCACCCCAGAGCCTTCTCTAAGCTGAATAACCTCAGCTCTCCACAGCATAGGTGCTCCAGCCCTCTAATCATCTTTGTGGCCCTCCTCTGGACCCACTTCAGCAGATCCATATTCTTATACTGTGGACTCCAGAACAGAGCGCAGCACTCCAGGTGGGACGTCACCAGAGCAGAGCAGAGAGGGAGAATCACCTCCCTCAACCTGCTGGTCACATTCCCTTTGATGCAGCCCAGGACATGGTTCACTTTTTGGGCTGCAAGTGCATGCTGCTGGCCCATGTTGAGCTCTCATCAGCTAACACCCAATTCCTTCTCCTCAGAGCTGCACTCAATCTGCTCTTCGTCCAGCCTGTATCTGTGCTTGGGATTGCCTTGACACAGGTGCAGGACCTTACACTTGGCCTTGTTTAACTTCATGAAATTGGCATAGGCCCACCTTTCAAGCCTGTCAAGGTCCCTCTGGATGGCATCCCTTCCCTCCAGCGTGTCAGCCACTCTAGAGTTTGGTGTCGTCAACAAGCTTACTCAGGGTGAACTCCATCCCACTGTCCATGTCACCAGCAAAGACGTTAAACAACACTGGTCCCAGTACTGATTCTTGTGGGACACCACTCATCACTGGTCTCCACCTGGAAATTGAGCTGTCGATTGCAGCCTTTTCAGTGCAACCACCTGGCCAACTCCTTATCCACCAAGGGGTCCATCCATCAAACCCATATCTTTCCAGTTCAGAAACCAAGTTGTTGTGTGGGACAGTGTCAAGTGCTTTGCACAAGTCCAGGTAGATGACATCAGTTGCACTTCCCTTATCCATTGACACTGTAATATCATCATAGAGGGCCACCAAGTTTGTCAGGCACAATTTGCCTTTGGTGAAGCCATGTAAGCTGCCACCAATCACCTCCTCTAAATCCATGTGCCCTAGCCACTTTTCCAGGAGGATCTGCTCCATTATCTTGCCAGGTACAGAGGTGAGACTGACGGGCCTATAGATCCCCTAACAGTCCTTTTTCCCATTTTTGAAGATGGAGATTATGTTTCCTCTTTTCCAGTCTCTGGAAACCTCTCCAGACTGCCACAGTTTCTGAAATGTGATGGGAAATGGCTTGATGATTTCATTTGCCAGTGCTTTCAGGACCCACAGATGGATCTTGTCGGGTTCCATGGACTTGTGCACCTTCAGATTCTTTAGATGGTGCCAGACGTGTTCTTCACTCACAGTGGGTGGTTCTTCAGCACCCCAATCTCTGCCTATTCTCTCTGAAACTGGGGCATTGTGGCTGGAGCAATTGGCAGTGAAGACTGAGGCAAAAAAGTCATTGAGAACCTCAGCCTTTTCAGTATCCTGTGTGACCAGTTACCGTTTCCTTCTGGAGTGGTCCTACATATTCCCTAGTCTTCCTTTTGTCACTAACATATATATAGAAGCCTTTCTTATTGTCATTGACATCCCTAGCCAGATTGAATTCCAACAGGGCGTTAGCTTTCCTAACCTGATCCTGGCTACTCGTGCAACTTCTCTGTAATCCTCCCAGGTTGCTTGTCCTTTCTTCAATGCCCTGCAGGCTATGTTTTTGCATTTGATAGTGTCCAGGAGCTCCTTGTGCATCCATGCAGACCACCTAGTGTTTTTACCAGCCTTCCTCTTTGTTGGAATGCATAGCACTTGGGCTTGAAGGAGGTGATCCAGGAGATTTCCTGGACCCCTCTTCCCTCCAGAAATTTATCCCATTGAATTCCACCAAGAAGATCCCTGAGGTAGTCAGAGACAGCTCTTCTGAAATCCAGGGTCATGAGTTTACTGCTCTCCTTTCTCACTGCCCTTAAGATCCTGAACTCCACCATTTCGTGGTCACTGCAGCCAAGGCTGCCCTTGAGCTGCATGCTCCCCACGAGCCCCTATTTGTTGGTAAGAATAAGGTTGAGCAAAGCACCTCTTCCCGTAGGCTCTTCTACCACTTGGAGAAGAAAGGTGTCATTGATGCATTCCAGGAATCTCCTGGTTGCTTGTGCCTTGCTGTGTTGTCACTTCAACAGATATCAGGATGGTTGAAGTCCCCCTTTAGGACCAGGGCTTGTGAACATGAGGCCACTTCTATCTGTTTATAGAGAGCCTCATCTCATCAGTTATGCTAGTCAGATGTCCATTACAATGTCACCTGTCTGTGCCCTCTCTTTAATCCTGACGCATAAGGTCTCAGTCATTTCCTCATCCATCTCCAAATAGAGCTCTGTGGACTCCAACCTGTCACTGACATAAAGGGCAGCACCCTCTCCCATTCTTCCCTGCTTGTCCCTCCCAAAAAGCTGATGTCCTTC
>NW_009699384.1:79939-85464 GCF_000703405.1 Apaloderma vittatum
CCTTCCCCCCATAAAAATGAGGGGTTTCCCCCCGCCATGTCTCTGTGATGCCAATGATATCATAGCCCATAATGCAAGATAAAATCACTCAGCTGGAATGTGAAAAGTTAAAGACACATGGACCTTTGAGTATGTAGAAGCAATTAACTTTCTCAACTAAATTAATCCATCCTTTGACTTTTCACTATTTTATCAATAGATAAGCTCAATGGTTTCTTCAGTGCCTGAATGTATGACACAGGCTCTTGATGTTCAATATCTAGCAAATTCATTCCACCAGAAGGGGAACTGGATGACAAACCAGGTATGCTTGCAATCTTATTTATTTAGGAAAAAAAAATTTAAAAAAAATTTTTTAAAAGCCCTACAATGTACAATTTTCTTCAGGGCACTACAAATCCAAAAAATAGAACGCAATTTCTTTGTTCTGAGTCTCAACTGTATTTCTGGCTGGTATCACATCCAAAACTTTCAGCTTTTACTCAGTGGCTTCTCTTTCTCTGTGCACTTTTGTGGTGTTTCTATCATCTTTTGTCTCTCACAGACACACGCGAACACGTGCATATGAGTACCTCCACATAAGCTTCCTCTGACAATGCCACATGTATGTATTCAGACCCAAAACCTTGCGGCTGCCCAGATGTCTTCCCTTCACAATCTCGTCACAGTCTGGGTGAAAGACAGTTGCTTCAGCTGCCACCCCTGTTTCTTTCAGGAAGGAGCTTAGTTTTCCTCTCACTTGGGTCCAGAAGCAGGAGAAGTACTGTAAGGTGCCAGAGCAATGTGTGAGAAGTGTGTTGGGAATATGAGGAAGGTGAGACAAAGGCATACCTGGGCAATGCTTGCTGCAGTGCAGTAAGGAGCAGGGGAGGGGATGCAGGCAGGGCCCTATCCTGCTCTTCACACCAGTTGGGCTTGCCTTGCAAGCGACAGAGATATGTACACAAGTAGGTGGTAGGCATATCTCAGGCATGCATGTTCACCTAAGTTGTCACAGAATTGCAGAACCACAGAATGTCAGGGGTTGGAAGGGACCTCAAGAGATCATCTAGTCCAGCCCCCCTGCCAGAGCAGGATCACCTACAGTAGGTCACACAGGAACGCATCCAGGCGGGTTTTGAATGTCTCCAGAGAAGGAGACTCCACAACCTCCCTGGGCAGCCTGTGCCAGTGCTCTTTCACCCTCACAGTCAAAAAGCTTTTTCTAGCGTTTTTGTGGAACCTCCTATGTTCCAGCTTGTATCCATTGCCCCTTGTCCTGCCATTGGACGTCACTGAAAAGAGCCTGACTGCATCCTCCTGACACTTCCCCTTGACATATTTATAAACCTTAATGAGGTCACCCCTCAGCCTCCTCCAAGCTAAAGAGACCCAGCTCCTTCAGCCTTTCCTCATCAGGGAAATGTTCCACTCCCTTCTTCATCTTTGTGGCTCTGCACTGGACTCTCTCCAGCAGTTCCCTGTCTCTCTTGAGCTGAGGGGCCCAGAACTGGACACAATATTCCAGATGTGGCCTCACCAGGGCAGAGTAGAAGGGCAGGAGGACTTCTCTCGACACACTAGCTGCTCCCTTTCTAAAACACCCCAGGATGCCATTAGCCTTCTTGGCCACGTTTTCTTCTGTGGATTATTTTTAAATTACATAACCCTCTATAAAAAAAATCTGGTGCATGTTTTGCTGTTTTATATGCAAAGTGTGTTTATCATACAGGTGTATAAACCTGGTGCAATCAGGTGGTAGAACTTGTAAACACAGGATAAGAACAGTTTGCATGAAGTTCCATAGCAAATACCTCTTGGAAATCAATAAGGCTCCTAGATAGCTCTTACTATATGCTTTGAGCTGTTCTTACTTTGAACACCATTAAGATGCTTGCCTAGCCAATGAAACAACTCCATATCCAGGCAAGATACTGAGTATAATTACGCAGAACTACTTTTATTAACAAGACTTAGGGGCCAGTTAGCTCAGTTGGTTAGAGCATGTTGCTGATAACACCAAGGTCGTGGGTTCGATCCCCATTCGGTCCCCATGTGTGGCCTGATCTAGTTGAGAGGGGACCCTGCTCACCACAGGGAGGTTGGATTAAATGATCTTTAAGGTCCCTTCCAGTCTAGGCCATTCCATGATGATGATGGTGACTTTGTTACAATAACTAGTTGAATTGAAGCAACACTTTATGGCCAGATATATTATACTGGGTTTCTTGTATCTAATCCTAGCCTTACTGCTACTGATAGTCAGTTAATGTTAACACTGCTTATAAAGCTGGGTAGATTCTTCTCAAACCATTAAAAAAAAAAAAAAAAGAGGTATTATTTGGCTTGTTTAACAAAGCAACACAACTGCTGTAACCTGAGCAACACTCAAACAGCATGGAACATATCTGAAGGGAAGAATCAAAATCTATAGTGTATGGCTGGTTTCTTTAAAAGAAAAAAAAAGGACAAGTGAAATTACCTCACTGTATTACTGTTCAGTGATACAGATAATATTACTATTCTGTGGTACAGCCTTAGTTTTATGAATACAGCAGAAACTGATTAGCAAAGATGAAAGAAAAATACCTTGACACTGATACACTTAACAGGATAGATCTCCTAAGGCAGGTGAGGTAAATAAGATATAGCCCCTCCATTGGCACCTCCCCATTCCCACGTGTGTTGCAAATCTTCAGCTGAACAGGACAGGAGGGAGGTTGAATTGCTCCAAAGCCCCTTTCACCGCTGCAGTTACATTCCCATTGCTCCCAGCCTTAGCCACCTCCCCGCAGCTGCCACGGCACCACGTGTGTGTTTTACAGCTCGCTGAACAAAGTGCATCAAAAATCCCATTCAAGAGGTAGAATGGCAAATAAATGAATGCAAAGACTGGTTTCTAACATGTAGCTCCATGAATTCCTGTCAGTTGCAATGTTCATACTACTATTCAACCTCAGAAGTGGTTAAAACTGGGTAATAATGCAATCTTCACAAAATAAAGACCTGAGCATACTTAGTAATGAGAAAGTCAAGCTGCCTCTGGTGACTGTTTACCTGTACTGATCAAGGGAACTGGAACTTATCAGTGTCATTTTATTTCATTCACTATTTTACTTCATACTACCTCACCATCAGCTGAGCATCCTGTGCTGACATCACAAGCCACAACATTCAGAGAAAGCTGGTTTTATTTAATGTATTTATGTTACCTTCAGGAGTAGGAAAGTTTCACATTACTACCCATGAGTCATTAGTAATGAAGTAATTTTAACACCTACACAAAGCATTGATTATCGCCCTTGAGTTTATTCTTTCCCCCGGCTGATCTTGCAAGCACTGACTGTACTTATCATACTCTAACATATCTCCCCAGAGATGGCTTCCAACCCATCAGCCCATTCTAGTCAACAGAGAATACACCTTTTGCAAACCCAGGCACCCCAGAATAAATTAGTCTGCAAGACAAAACAACGTGCATTTTAAAGAGAAGAAAAGGAGCAATGTGAGGCAAGACAAGGAGAGAAGTCTCTGCAGCTATTTCACAACTCTCTTTTCTCTTTCCAAACACATCAGAAATCTTTGAGTACACAGAGAACACAAACTATTTGTTTCATTTGAACGAGATCATATATTGGCAATGGTAGAGGTTATGCACTGAGATCTGCGGGAGACTGACGATGTGCCATCAGTCACTCGGAGGATGAATCCCACTCCTCGTCATCGGACTTCAGCACTGTTCCTAAAAAGATAAACTGCTGAGGAGCCAGCAATCTTTATTGAACGCAGCATGTCCACCGGTGCTTTAGAAAGAAACACACTCAGAGCAGGCAGGACTACTTCGTTCTTTCTTGATATTGATATGAAAAATGTACTGCAACAGTTTCAGAAAGTGTCTGTGCTTTCTGTTGCAAATGGCATGTGACACCTCGTGTTGTAAGATGGATTATCAGTGACATGAGCTTACTCATCATTCCTCTCTGGAATAAATCAACTAGTTTTTTCTGATATGAAGTCCACATGGTGCTGTGAAATGTTAACAGGACAATCACCAACTTAAGTGGATGTATTCCATGTTTTACAAAGGTAGAAGAAAGCGGGGAAGGAAGCGGGTCTAGTCAGCATACTAGACACTAGAAACAAGTAGTGATCACGGCCCAAAGAATACATGAATACAAGGTGGTTTCAGCTTCAGAAAAATAAAAAATAAAAATATGAGGAAGCAGAATGCAGCTGAAGCAGTATCCCTCAATCATCCCAGGAGATTTCTGGAAAGTTCTGTGGGACTCCAAGCAAGTATCATGTCCTAGCTACATGTAATTTTATTAACGCACGTGTCGTATTTCCTTCCTTCTACGCAGGATTTCCACCCTAAGAGACAAAAACCACTGACTGATCATTCAGAAAAAAATTAGTTTTCCTGCAAGGCAAGTGGAGTGGTATGGTGGAGTGGTTTGTCAGCTGTTTGATGTTACGACTCACATAATACTTTAATGTATTTACCAGGGCTATAGCTGTCACTGGATAACACAGGAATGATAAAAAGAAGACAGACCTTTCGATGTGCAAATGCAGTCACACTAAACCCTTGGAATCTGGGTTTTCATCATGCTTTACCTATCCACTTTGTACCCACAAATAACTAAAATGTAATTTCTATAATTTGAACGTCTGAGTACTTTGCCTGAAGGCACAATCACATATTTAGATGTCTAGCTGATGTCAAGCTCCTACAGTTCCTGATGCTTGTATTTGCTGCTGTAAAAATAGAGACTATTGTTTAAAAATCTGCCTCTTAAAGTGCATCTCCTTGATGAAAGGTAGCATCTGTTCATAGCATGTGTCACTGCCAGACAAATAGGAAGGTCATGCACAGATCTGCAACCATTTCTCCAGACAGAGACAGGATATGAACTCTTGAAAGACTGTACTGCTTCCACAAATATATTTTTTCCTTCTTCTTTCACATGTAGAAATTTCAGCTTCAGACTGTCTGAATCTCAAAGGACTTAAGACAGTGTTTGATCTGAAGCACCAAAAGACACAGTTTTCACAGCTCAGCCTACGCACTGGATTGGCTAGAGCTGTGAAACAGTTCACTGAGCATTTCCCTTTTCTCCCTCTAAACAAATATTAATTGGCCCAACAGCTCGAAAAATATGGTTTAATTGAACAACAGCTAAGAAAGAGAAGAGGAGTTGGACTTGATGATCCCCTTGTGTCCCTTCCAAACCAGGATATTCTAAGAGCTCATTGAGCAGAAAACTGTGCTGTTTTGTCAGGGGCAGAACATGAGTAACCCTTTAAAGAGATATTTGTATTAGTATTTGTCTCAGAAGAAACCATCCATCTCATGTTCTCCTTGCTCCTCTTCATGATTTCCTATTGATCTTCCACTTCAACACAGTTTTGATCTACTTTTTATTGAACATTCTCATTTCCGGTCATTTTCTTCCATTAAGCACAGAGTGAACTAGAAAAGAAATTGGAGGGAGGTAAAAGGTGACCAACATGTATTTGAGAAAGCAGAGGCAGTAGTTCCCAGC
>NW_009699384.1:85483-100574 GCF_000703405.1 Apaloderma vittatum
AGGAACAAGAGGAAACCAAGTTCCCATCAGGAAATTTATTTAGCTGTGGCTGAAGTATATGCAAGGCCTGGGACAGCAACTTCACTGACTCATTCAGCTCAGGTTTCCCAAACCAAGGGCTGAAACAGCAGAAGTTGCAACTGGGAAAAGTTAAAGTGTCCATTTGAAAGAGAGTTTGCTGACTACAGCAGGTCAAGAGACATGATCTCAAGGCTGACAAAGAAAGCCAAGCAATGTGACAACCACCTTCTCAACCAAAAGATCCTTCAGGGAAATCTGTGCTAGAAAACTGTGCCATCATAAAAAGAAGGATAGGCTGTGAGAGGTGCAGGTGCAAACTCTGGCAAGAGTCACAAGTCTGCACAGAAAGAGGAGTACATAGATAGAAATGGTCAGGGTTGGGGTCCAGAGGAGCAGCAGCCTCAAGTAGGGTTTCAAAAAGGACCTCAAGAGCTGCAGCATTGGCAGAGGGGCCCAAGGATGCAGCTACCACTGTTAGAAAAGCTAGGAAATATCCCTCACTGAGGGCTGAGGAGCAGCCTCAGATCAGCCGGGAGGACAGTTGCTGTTTCAAAGATCCCAAGCTAGTTGAGTGAGCACCAGTTGCAGAAGGAAAGAAATGGCCCAAGTCTGCACACACATTGCACAGCTAAATGAACTTAAGCTTCAAATAAAAGTGCCCAAGCCACACTGTATTCACGCAGCCACTCAGAGCTCTCCATGGGCGCTCATAGGGAAGCCTGCCAGCAGTAGCTCCAGGAGCTCCCAAGACACTGTCAGATAACACACAGCTGTAAACAAAATGCCGTAAGGGATCACGCATCTGAGTAAAAACTACAGACATTAAATCATCTACATGGCCTGCACAGCAACTTTTTGGTATCAACACAGTAAGGAAAAGGCCACTGGAGGTTCAGGAAGTGCTGACAGGTTTATTTGATGTATTACTTGAAAATAACTCTTTAATCATAATTAATTACATTAATTAGCAGATTGAAAGAGTAATAAACACAGACAGATAGGTGTGAGAATGAAGGTCCCTGCTATGGGATTTATTTATCTGAGTTTCTACATAGTGCAAAGTAAGTAGCTAGGAAATAAGTAGGGTCATTTTTCCCACCTGTGATCAGGATATAGGTTTATAAATGCTATCTGAACAGGTGAAAATGTTCAGCTTATACAGGGGTCATATAAATATTTCCAGTTAATGTCAGGATAGCTATGTCTCGGAATTCATACTAGCTTTTGCAGAGTGAGACTAGATATACGGTCATGGTATGGTAACACGTAGAATGGAATTTATTTCAAGTTACTTCAGGGTGGAGCTTTTAACAGAGTTATGAATTCAGTGTGAATATCAAATGTTGGCAAAAATAGAATCTCAAAAATAGCTTTTAGGGAAACTGAGTAATTAAAGGCAGCTGTGAGAACTTCAGAGGCAGCTAGTGAAATTGTTCCCATACATTTCTGAGAGCTAGAAAAGAAGAGAAACAAGAAATCTGTAAATTCTAAACATGTCAGAGGAGTAACAGGAATAGAAATAGTAATTTCATCAGCATGTCCTAAACAGATGTGATTGCAGAGAATACCATCAAACAAGGATCCCTATCTAATCCTGTGTTGTGGTGGGTGACCCAGGCATCACCTGAAAACCACACTGGGCGGTGCAATCCCTGGCTCCAAATCCCACAGCAAAGTCAGCATCCTAGGAAGGAAAGAAAGCCCCACATCTCCAGTCTAAGCAGTGAAATAATGTGCAAGCTGGCAGTTGACATATGGACCCAAGGAGCAGGAACACTTTTGCCACCTTCTGGAAACTCTGATTTCAGGCCACACGTAAGAGATGCAGCTTATTGCAAATTCCACAGGGATTTGTACTTGAGCAAGTCTAGATCACCTCTGCAAGTCCTCCCATGGAAAGACTGACCCTGTGCAAGCTGTGGTGATGCTCAAGAGCTACAGAGCATGAAAAGGAGCATACCTCCCCAGAGATGACCAGAAGAGGGGGTGAGTGTGGCTGAGTGCCTTGAGTGCAGGCCTCTGAGCCTGTCCCACCCTGCTTTTCAGGGACTGAGACCTACAGCTGCACCACCCTGTCTCTCAGCAAAGCGAACTTGCCCAGTGTCTGAACAGAAAACTGAGCTGGCCATGTGGGTTTTCAGGCAGTGAGGAACTACTTGAGAATTGAATGCTTGTTCCTAAGATCTCCAGTGCACCTGGGTATGCCCAGCTCCTTTTAGGAGTCTTTTGAAGGACTAGCCCACAGGGCAAAAAAATCAAACTGAGGTAGAAAGACCTGTTGAAGGGAAGGTGAGTCTCAAATCTTGTGGAAATTTTTTTTTTTAATGATATACTCACCTTCAGTCCTCAAAGAAGGACACCCACCACACTTTTCCTGAATTAAGAAAGGGTCAGATGAAAGCATTCAGACATGGTATTGGAATATCAAATGTAGGTAATATCCCATAACAGTGCAGCACCCAATAACAAGAATAGCAATGAGATGTGATTTCTTCCTTCAGGACAGCAAGTACATCACCATGGGTTCTTGAGAAGATATGGCCTCTGTAGAAAACAAAACCATGCACAAGATTAAGATGCATTGAAGATACAGTAAGAAAGAAAGAAAGGGAAAAAAAGAAGTTGTGGGTAAAGACTCTGAAAGTACCTGAGGTGATCACTAATAGATAGAGCCAGTAATTCTGTTTTTAATAGAAAATACCATTTTCATAAAATAAAAAAAAAATCATAAGCATCAACCACAGTGGGAGAGAAGGCCATGTTATGCCTGGCAAAATGCAGAATTAAAGACAGTCCTGCTCACAGGAGAAAATAGGAGAACAAGACATGTAAACAGTAACTGCTGAGAGAAAGCAATGCCTCTGGGGAAGTGTGGTTTAACTTTTGAAATGACTCAAAATGAAATGTGTTGGTACACTTTCAACAGGCCAAATCGAAGCATGTTAATTATGAATCATTTATTCAGAACTTTTTGTTCCACAATAATCATAAGTTTTTCAGCTTTTTCCCATTGTTTAGTATGGAAATTCACTCCTGTTTCACGCAGGGCAGAAATTTTGATTTTGACTATGCTTTATGCAGTCTTCAACACCCAGTTTTCAGCAGTGCCCTCAGAGATGAGCCTAAAGGTTGGCATAAATATGAGTATTTATGCCAGCAGGAAGAGAAGACTGGTACCAGGGCGTTCTAAGCAGCCAGTAGTTGGAATGCAAGGGTACAGCTGGGCTCCCTTATCCAGGAACAGTGCCCACTTAGAGCAATATTCATACTTGGGCATTATTGTTAGAGATTTTTCAATGAGATTTGTGCTCCTAGACATTTGTCTTCTGTTAAGTGGGAGAGGAGGGCTGGCAGCTGTCTGCAGGGCAGCACAGTAAGAGAGAGACACAGTCCTCCCACACTCTGATGCTCCTGCCTTGGTGCTGCTGGCATGAGAAGGGCTGTTGAGTTAAACATTTTGCGAGATGGGTAGCTCATCCTGAATGTGAGGTGGGATAGATAAGTATTCACACATCTTTTGGGGATGCTGACATAGCAGAGGAGATTCCACCAGAGGAAGGTAAGGACATACAAATGAGCATGTACAACATTTCTTGTGCTGAGAGGGAAAAGAAACATACGTGTTCCTAATATACCTGTTTGCACCTATGTGATGCAAGCTCAAAAACCATGCTAATTCCCACGTTATTACATCAAAGGCTGGCCTAAAAATAGGCTGCCTGAACTTTGTATAGCATGAGGAAGTCCTGTGACTCCCTGCCTGAAGTCAGTCCCAGCAGCTGTATGTGCTAGCCTGACCCTGAAATGTCTGGCCCTGAAATTGAGCTTCGTGGGAAACCTTCTGTGTATTAAATATGACTAGACTCTTGACATTTAGTTATGCAACTTGGCATTTTCACACACATAATGTATTTGAGAAGATTCACAAATCCAAGTTACTGAAAATGTCAGGTTACGATGTACTCTTTCAAAAAAAGGTATGCAACTGTGTCACTCCTAGGTCCGCACATCACAAACCACCCAGCACATTAATTTAACCGCTGGCAAGCTTCCAATTTCCTTCCCAAGCTGGACAAGCATACCACAAAATAGAAATTGCTAGAAAGAACACTGAAATTAGCTTTCATCAATATTTATATAAAATACTCGAGTCACTGATCTTGCAAACTGTAAGTAGCAGCACCTCGCATGACGTGTGACTGATTGCCTTCTCCAATAATCGCTCAGGTTTATTTCTTTATCGATGGCCTATGTTTCACCAGACCTCTTGAATGAGCAAGTTGTACAGCTTCTGCCACGTTTCTTCTCACGTCTAACAGAGATAAATGGAGGATACAAAGAAGAAAAAGTTATGGAACAGTTTGTTACTGCTGCAAGAGAGTAACATGTCTTCTAACTTTAGCAGCTTGTTCTGTACAAAAAAGCACAAAGCCAGAAGCACTCATTGTTAAGCTGTTTGGAGAAAGCTAGTAAGCGAGCAGAACTGAAATACAGTCAGAGGAAGAGGCCAGTAGAAAGCATGTTGAGCAGGACAGAAATACTTGGGCATATAGTGTTTTCATCCATGACAATGCTATGAATATTGTAATTAAATGTCTCTTGCAGTTTTAGGATGTCCCATCTCAAGATCTGGCCCTGTGACAAACAGGCACACTGAAGTCCTTCCTAGCAAACAGGTCTTGATTTTTTTTCAGTGATACATGGGAGAGCAGGAGTAGTCTCAGCGATACTAGTCTCTCGACACTACAGGGCAAAGCATGTCCCTGCTTCAGGCTGGCCATGACTGCATAATTGCCCAATCACTCCAATATCATCACCTCCCACGCCTTAACAGCTTTGTCATCATAAAGTCCAGATCTTTGTTCTCTGCCAGCCAACATAGCTGTGCTAAAAAAAAAAAAGGCAGCAAGATTTCTACTATATCTTGCCATTCAGAAACATGTGTTTCCTCTTGTTTGTCTTTCAGCATATGCCAGCACATTACATCAGACTGCATCAGCTGTATAACCTGACATGAAGTTGCATAAGACACAGTGCCTTATGCAATTTGCTGCATCATCCAGGAAATCTGAAAAACAAAATTAAAAAATAAGCCTTGTGTTATAGCTACTTTCAGATCTTTAGTGAGGAAACTGGTTAATTCTCAGGTAGACCTTTTAACCCACAACCACCTATGCATCATCTTTACTAAAGCTGTCACTGCCTCTTCACATGGTCCGTTCAGAAAAACAGCAAGTAGCATTTTTCACCAGTCATGATCTGGACCCCACTCTGAGGCTGATTCCATCACTCCTAATTCACACTGAGTAATATTGCTGACTCAAGGAACAACACCCCCAAACCTGACTGTACAATTACATAATTATATGGAGTGATTGGATTTCAGCCGTACAGTAGTAACATGTATTACTGATTATGCTACATACACTTCTATCCCAAATGTTCTTTTTATTTTACACCCAGGACCATATATACAGCCAGACTAATGAGCTATCCATCTTCTGATAGATCCTGGGAGCTCATGCTCTTCCTGGTGGTTAAACAGAGACAGGATTTTATTTTATATTGGTACTCTGCAAAAATTAATAATTTCATACTATGCACTTTGCCAGAACTGAACAAAGTAGAAACACAAATCAGAAGAAAAAGGATGAAGGCACATTTTCACATGAAAAGTGGTTTGTCAGATTCAAGGCTATTTTTCCTTCTTGAGAACTAGATATGCAAAACAAATTCCAGAACTAAAATGATTATGATCATCTTTGCATACATTACTTATTTTCCTTCTTTAAAACCTAACAAGTTCCAGCAAGACCACATGAAATTATCAGCATTACATCATGTTTTCTATTCAAGAGTAGCAGAGAAATTTCCACGCTTTTTCACATAGCAAAGACCATAGCTGGCACACGCAGGCTGATTTTTTTTCTCCAGGGAGAATGAAATTCCTGCCAATGGGGAATATAATCTTTTGTGCCATGCCAGAAATGGATGGAAAACATCTTCTGTATAAAAATTTTGCTCTTCTCTCACTGTTATTTGCACATAAATATAGGTTCTGTTTCTCAGGGAGAAGAGTCATGCCAATTTGTCTTCAAGGTAGGTTATTCTGCTTTTTGCAAAAAAAAAAACAAAACAAAAACAAAAACCAAAAAAACAGGTGTCTGGCAATCAGTGACAAAACAGCCTTGTCATGTAGTCTGTGTGAAGTGATATAAAGCCTTCCATCCAGGTTCAACAGAGAGCTAATTGTCTCCAAAAGTTTGTTCAATTTTTGGCAGGACTGGCAACAGTGCCACACATGGAGAATCGTCTTCTTCTTCCTCTTCTTCTTCTGGGAACAAATTTTTCAAAACACATCAGAATGATTTTGCGAGGCAAGTGCTTGCCTATGTCCTATCTAATTTGAAAAAAAAATCAAAAACTAAAAAAAAAACTGAGCATTTTGTCTTTTCCAGGTCAGAGTTCACTATCTTCTGTTTTGTGCCAGCACGTGTGCTCAGTGGCTTTCTCAAGTTGCAGTCCCTTTTTTGAGCCTTGACTTCCTTTTTTAACTTGAGAGTTCAGGATTCCTCCTTATTCCTAGCCTTCTCCAGGGTCAAGCCAGACTTTCCAATCTGGCCATGTCCCTTTGGTGGAAGGCCTTTCTCCCAGGAGGAAGAAGGGTGCTAGCATCTTTTGTCAAACAGAGTATGTGGAGCTCTTGCTCAGGAGCAGATGCTGCTTCTGCTTACTCATGTGTCTGACCTCTTCAGGGGTTTTAGCTTCACTGTTTTGTTCTCCTTTCCACTAACACCACTTCAACTCAATGCATGGCTGTTACTCACTCAAGGTTCAAGCTTCTTTGCTGGAGTCTCTCTGCTTCCTAGCTCTAAGCCAGCAATTGCTAGCCTTTACAAAAACTACAGAATGTTAAGATATTAAAATACACATGAGAGCCAGAGATAACAAGTTATTCTGCAAGCAGAAGAACAAGCAAAGTCTACTTTCCAGTGAATTTTTTTACCTCACTAAGGTCTCAAGGTTGACAGGTCAGACTCAGGCTTTTCCCATGGCTGAGGTGTCCCTAACCTTTCTGTCATTTGCCATTGCCTGCTGAGGGCTAATTAAGCTCATGCTGATGCTTTTTTCTCAGTAAGAGTAACAGTATGATCTTCTCTCCTTTATCTGCTGCGTACTTTCACCAAACATTTGTATTTTCTAATGTCTCCCACAGCACCACGAATTTTTCACATTTGCTGATTTACAGGTATCCAAGTGATTAATGGAGGGTGGATGGCACATACAGGTTGCAGCCACAAAAGCTTCATTTCCTTAAGAGTGCAAGATAAAGTACACCAGACGTACTCACGGTAGAATCACGTGAAATGGTCATAAAAGAACAAACCCATTTCACCAGTGTCGTAAAATGGTAATAAAAATGTTACATGGCTCCTAAAGATATCATATGTAAAGTATGCCTTCCCTCACAGAACAAAGATATGGTTAACCAATAGAAGATAAGGTATGTCGGGATGAATTCTACAGTGTCATTCTTTATTGAATGATTAAATTCATTAGATGGTTTACTGAAGACAGTTGTAGCACAGGGACAAATTCAGTGAACATGTGAATTGGGAAGTCTAAGGTAATTTATTTGGTTTTGCATGTCAGAAGCAGCATTTCCAGACAATTTAAAAATGCACCTTTTTTGTGGAGGGAAAAAAAAAAAAAAAAAGAGAGAAAGTGTGGCACTTCAACTCTCCAGGTTGAACAGTGCTACTTCAGAACAGCACCGTACTTAAGGAGCATGCAGTTGTTTGAAAACCATTTTCCAAGCAGAAAATTTCATACTGTGCTCTTCTTACAGCTTGTTTTATTAATCTGTTGCCTTTTTTTCCTACTTAAAATGCAAGAACTTTCAGCCTACCAGAACTGTTTTGTTTAAAGTCTGCACATTGCTTAACACAGAAGGGCTCAGTTTGTAGCAATCTGTATGGCACAAGCAATTGACTATAATGCGAAATAATAATTGTAGCAGCACCAGCACTTTATAGGGAAACAATACAGCTGAACAACTCATTATCAGAAAGGAGAGCTTGTCAACTACAGTGGCAGGCCCTGCATCTTGATATGTCCAAAACTTTCATTGCAAGATGCAGTCCTTCTTTCAAAGACAGTATCAGAGCTCAAAATGAACCCAAGGAAGAGTACAGAACATTTGAAATCAACAGGATAAAATTCAGCAAAGAGAACTGTAAAGGGCTACAATTAAAATGAAATGCACAAGTTTGAAAGAGGAGTAACTTACTGGTCATCAGTTATGTGATAAAGTATCTGGAGTTACAGAGGTTTGAACACGTAAAGTTAGTCATCAGCTTGCATGTGTGCTCACTGTGAGAACTACCAGGAAAAAAATATGCTCAAGTTAGAACAAGAATAACTAGAAAAGTAGAAAAATAATTAGAAATTTGGTGACAAAGACTGCCTCAGTGAAGGGGTTCCTTTGAACAGATTAGACAGAGTGAGGAGACTATAGCATAGATCCCTTATTTGGCTAACCTCCTTACTTGGCATGGATGCAAACTCCCACTTTCCCCTATTCGGAAAACGAACTCTTTCCAGCTGTTACACAGTGTGAGCCTTAATGTCTTTTATACTGATGTGACCTGGCCTAAGAAGGAAGCAGAGCTTTCTTAAAAACGGAGGTGTTCAGTTAGGAAATTGAGACTTAAAATCAAACAAACAAGCTACCAAACTGTGGTAGTATTTCTTAGTGACTTCATTTTCATGCAGTGAGTGCTTGGTGCATGCACCTGCCTTGCAAAACTTGTTCACTAAACATACGGTCCTTCACCCATACCTCTGAGCCATACCCTCCCTGACATTTACTGTGTTGTAAGATCATGTTACATGGGCAGTTACCAACGAGCAGCTGTCACACACCTTAATTTATTTCACAGTAGCATGCTTGCTCACACCTTTAATTCCACGGTACACATATTTAGAAAAAGGGACAAGCAAAGGTCAAATGCTTTTGAAATGCATTTTGTGGTCTATGATGCTCTTTAAGAACAAGTAAGCTATTCAATGATGTCAGTTAAGCTTCTATTTAGAGTTATTAATGGAATTTGCTTCTTTCAAAGCGCTGAACTGAGAGGTCTGATGCAGAAGTTTGTAAGTGCAAATAAATACATGCCTGGAGATCCAATATCCTATTGCTGAGGTCTATTCTTCAATAATCAAAGGATCTGTGGTTTTCAAAAACATCTGAAGACATAAAAATAAGGAAAAATAAAATCCTCTGACAGGTTGAAGAATCCCATTTCTGACACAGAATTTAAAATATACTTTTTTTATTTCTACGTCCTCTTATTACACACAGAGCATTCTCATGGAGGAAGCATTCAAGTGCCAATATAAGTGCCAGACTACGCTGAAACCTTTCTTCTTATCCTACCTTACACTCACCAATTTTTTTCCTTCCACTACTAAAATCCAATATTTCTTGGAGCAGACTTTTACCAGGAAGAAGCATCACAGTCTAGCTGTGCTGTAGGTCCATGTGGCTCAGTCTTAGGCAGCTACTGGTACATCTCAGCCCTCTACTAGAGAGTTGCACGCTGGTTCTTCTTGCAGAGGTTTGTAAGAGAGTCCTTGGCAGCACTGACCAGGCACTGAGAGGTCCCCAGGCACTTCCCACAGATGCAGTGAGCCATCACAGTGCTCAGAGGCAGGACTATCTCTTCCCATTGCCCACCACCCACCATGGCATATGCACTCTCTCTACACTGCAGACCCTGTTTGGTTTTAGAATTGGCTACAATGCTTCACAGAGGGGAAAATGACATATCCCTGAAGCACTCTTGTACCAGTAGGAGTAAAAGTGTTATATGCATCTAAGTCACAGCCATAAAACACAGCCACTCATAGCTGCGGACCACTTCACTTGCCTCCCTTGATACAGCCTCCTTTCATTGTTCAAGGCTCAAGTAAAGGAGTCATAACATATCTGTTTCAGAAATCCTCACATAAATCCAGAGGGACATGAATATTAATAATGCAGACACTGAAAGTCCTCCCGCACATGCCTCCTCTGAGTAGCATGATGCAGTTACACAGCACAGCATCACACTGAACAGACACAGCTTTGATCTTACTCATTTAAATCTCAGTATTCTGCAGAAGAAGGGGAAAAACAAATGTAAAGTAAAATTAGTGCTAACAAGTAAAAGCTGCACAACAAGATAGTTTATTTTTTACGGAAAAGTTGTGACTGTTACTTTACATAACATTGGTGAAGCAGAGGACAACATTCTCTGGGATTGTCTTCTCTGCACACTCCTCTGAAAATGCGTCACTGTTTATGAGGGCTGGAATAAAGAAACCAAAACCAGATAGTTGGGCATAATGGACCACTGAAAAATCTAAAGGTGTGCACATGTTTGTAGCATTCAGCAAGATGCAGAATAATATAGACAACAGGTCATTTAGGTCAGATAACGTTCCATGCAAGAAAACAGAAGACAAATATTCACTTCCTCTCATTTCTTCTATGAACTGAAGGGAACTTTGCTTTCTGCTCTCTGTAACATCCATTGCCTAGGAAACACAGCTCCCTAACACCCTCAGGGATCTTAAAGGCCATAAGGCAGCACAGTGGATTTCAAAAGCCAAAGTAAAAGATTAAGAAACCTATACGTGGGAACAACTGTATGTTCTGACTCAATCCCTCTGCCTACTGGCCATGTGACTGTCTTAGGAATCTTTTTTCTCTGCATCACCTTCTACACCAAAATTGATTATTTGTGAAAAGAACCAGAGACTCTTTAAGGAACACTTTCACAAAAGACAATTTTCCTTGATGAACACCAAAACGTTTAGCATAAGCATTTCCTGAGAATCTCAGCTCTTTAAACTGCTAGAGAGAGATGAGGGGAAAACAAGGTTTTTCCAAACCATAAACAGCTATATTTGTGCCACAAGCAGTCAGCAGTACAACTGGTAGTGCTGAGAACCCAATCCTTCCCTAACCCCAAGAAGTCCCCAATGTGGCTGTGCCACAGGTGCGCCACACAACTGTGAATGTATCTCTGGCCTCATTCTCCTTGTCTGTGGACTGAAATCAGTGCTCATGGTTTTGTAATGTGAGAAGGATTAGATAAAACTTTCATGTCATAAGCCTGAATGTTGCTAACTATCACCATCAATTAATGATTTATTATTGTTATTATAGAAAATCTTCCTTATAATTTAAAGACCTAATTTCATTAAAGAAATGTAGTTTGTGTTGGAGTAGAAGGGACCTTTACAGGTCACCTAATCTAATCCCCCTGCAGTGAGCAGGGATATCTTTAACTTGATCAGGTTGCTCAGAGCTGCGTCAAGCCTGACTTTGAATGTCTCCAGGGATGGGGCCTCCGCCACCTCTCTGGGCAACTTGTTCCAGTGTCCCACCACCCTCATAGTAAAGAACTTCTTCCTAATGTCTAACAGAAATCTACCCTGCTCTAGTTTAAAACCATTGGCCCTCATTCTATCACTACACACCTTTGTAAGCAGTCCCTTCCCAGCTTTGCTGTAGGCCCCCTTCAGGTACTGGAAGGCAACTATAAGGTCTCCCTGGAATCTTCCTTTCTTCAGCCTGAACAACCCCAATGCTCTCAGCCAATCCTCATAGGAGAGGAGCTCCAGCACTTTGATCATTTTTATGGCCCTTCTCTGGACCTGCTCCAACACAGGTTGGTTGAGGGTTCCACAGCCTGGTGCACTACTCTAGGTTGGGTCTCATCAGAGCAAAATAGAGGGGCAGGATCTCCTCTCTCGATTTTGATGCAGGATGTGATTGGCCTCCTCGGCTGTGAGCACACATTGTTGGCTTATGTCCAGTTTTTCATTCATCAGTACCCCCTTCTCTGTGGGGCTGCTCTCTAGCATATCATCCCTCAATCTATTCAGCCTCGACCCAGGTGCAGGACCTTGCACTTGGTCTTGTGATACCTGATGAGGTTCACATGGGCCCACTTCTCCATTCATGAGGCAAAGAAGTCTGTGAACAACTGCACTAGTAGATGATTTTGCTCTGTCAATTTTTTTTATTATTTCTGAAGTAATAAGTATTACACCAAAACCAAAGCTGGACATTTCATGTATCTGTCTTCATCAATTATATAGACAGTGGGATCGAGTGCACCCTCAGCAGGTTTGTGAGCGACACGAAGCTGAGTGGTGCAGTCCACATGCCAGAGGGATGGGATGTCCTCCTGAGAGACCTAGGCAAGCTGAAAAAGTGATGGGCAGACGCAAGTGCAGACTTACACGATGCTTCCACATCTCACCAAAACATATCCAAACTCACTGATTTGGCACAACTTCGATCATAAGAAAAAATGTGACTTTCTGCAAAGGTATTGCAGACAGTGCATCATGACCAGCTTTTTACACTGAAAAGATAACTTTAGTTCCTAAAGTCAGCATTATAGTTTGCACTGATCATACTGGAGTAAGCTAATACAGAGCTTTGATTTTCTACCACTTAACTGTAAAACTGACTTAAAAAAAATTTAGAACCGCCAGTGAAAACAGAATGTCTTCATGAATGTGCCAATGTGCTTTAACTTTTTTCCTCATTTCTTCTGAGTCAGAGTTGGAGAGGACACTTTTGAAAGCTTTATCTAGAGCTTTTGCAGTACAGACAGATAGCCAGAAGGGTACAAAGAAAGACAGAGATGTTAGGCAAGTGTGTCTGAGCACATGGATATGGAAGAATATATGCGGACAAGAGAACAAAGAAGTTGGAAAAATATGAAGGGTAAGTTCAAGGAGAGGTAACAGGAAAAAGCTAGATAGGTAATCGAATCGAATCTGTGAGGCAAAATACTTATCATGAATAGCAAATACATAATGGGAACACTTTGTCTCAGAGTTCCAAGCCATTTTGAAATTCATGTTTCTGCCAGACTTACAATCCTGCTGTGCTTGTGTTCAGTAAGTATAAGAAGAGGTTTCTAGGATAAGCATGAACAAGTGACAGAAATAAATACTGAGTGTACACTTAGAGAACTCAGTTTTAGATTTCTGAACATGAACATGGTCTAGGGGCATCCATGGTGTGACAGTCATCTCTTCTGGTGTAGATGACTGGTCATCTCTTGATTCTCCAAGAAGTTTACAATTTTTTCAGGAAACAGTAATTAGCCAGAGAGAGAAGAACAGGGGCAGAACAATTTAACACCAGAATCCTCTGTTATCCGTTCATCACTACAGATAACACTTCCTGACCTCTCTTTTAATTTCTTAATGTGAGCTGGGCACTTTAGAGCACAAACCAGTTTGGACTTCTCCTAAAAATCTGGTGGAACCTGCATTATATTTTAACACCGTGAAGTGCTTACTTTCTGAGAAAGACAGATGACCAAGTGGTTGCTTTTCCTCTTACTTTCTGAAGTGATGACACAGGAATATGTTTGAAGAAAGCAGAACCCATGGATGTTTCAGCCAGTGCTCTTACCATCACTGGCACCATCTCTGGGATCTCAACCAGCAGAGCTCATGAAAACCATTGAATCATTTGTGAGGAGTTTGTATGGACAGAAACAGGAAGCCTGTCTTCTCCCTCACCACATAGACACACACACACAAGTCCATAGTTGGAATTGCACTTGCTACAGAGCATTATGATGTTCTGAGAAGAAACTCTATTCACTTTCTTGATGAGCCTCCAGGCTATATTCAAACAAGGCCTTTATTCCTACATTTCACAAAACAATCAGGAGCACAATCATTAGTGGTATCAGTAGCTGGGAATATTTGCAGGCCGAAATACTTAATGCTGGTGGCAAAATCAATTAAAAATTTGCTAAAATATGTTGAGGAAAAAAATTTGCATTAACATTTTGGAACATATAATTCAGTATTTTTCTAAAATATTAGAAAATTTTATTTTTTTCTCTTCCACCCCGATAAAGTTTCAGTAAATAAACTTGTATAATCCCCTTGTGACAAATAGAATCATAGAATCATAGAATCACAGAATGTCAGGGGTTGGAAGGGACCTCTAGAGATTATCTAGCCCAACCCCCCTTCCAGAGCAGGATCCCCTAGGGCAGCCACACAGGAATGTGTCCAGGTGAGTTTTGAAAGTCTCCAGAGAAGGAGAGTCCACAACCTCTTTGGGCAGCCTGTGCCACTGCTCGGTCACTCTTACAGTAAAGAAGTTTCTCCTCATGTTGAGGTGGAACTTCCTCTGTTGCTGAGCCAGTTTGCAATCCACTTCACCGTCCAATCTTCTATCCCACATTTCTTGAGTTTACTTACAAGGATGTTATGAGGAACGGTATCAAAAGCCTTACTGAAGTCAAGGTATATGACATCCACTGCTCTGCTTTCATCAACTCATTTGGTGACGTCTTCATAGAAGGATATCAGATTAATCAGGCAAGATTTCCCCTTGGTAAATCCATGCTGGTTACCCCTGTTAACCTTCTTCCAGGTGATTAGAGATGGCCTTCAGAATGAGCCACTCCATCATCTTCCCAGGGATGGAGGTGAGACTGACCGGCCTGTAGTTGCCAGGGTCCTCCTTCCTGCCCTTTTTGAAGACTGGAGTGATACTGGCTTTTTTCCAGTCCTCAGACACCTCTCCCATTCTCCATGATCTTTCAAAGATGATGGAGAGTGGCTCAGACACCACATCAGCCAATTCTCTCAGCACACATGGGTGCCCCCCATCAAGGCCCATGAATTTGTGTGTTTTCAGAGAGACTTGGATGAGCTGAGTTGATAGGATGAGGCCAATAGTATGAAGTTCAATAAGACCAAGGGTAGGGTTCTGCACTTCAACCAAAATAATGCCGTGCAAAACTACAGATGGGGGAAGAGTGGCTGAGGAGTGGTCCGGCAGAGAGGGACCTGGGAGTGCTGGTTGACAACCAGTTGAACAGGAGCCAGCAGTGTGCCCAGGTGGCCCGGAAGGCCAATGGCATCCTGGCTTGTATCAGGAGCAGTGTGGCCAGCAGGAGCAGGGATGTAATTCTGCCCCTGTGCTCAGCACTGGTGAGGCCTCACCTCGAGCCCTGTGTGCAGGTCTGGG
>NW_009699384.1:100887-111597 GCF_000703405.1 Apaloderma vittatum
AAAGTGGTGGACGCACCGTCCCTGGAGGTGTTTAAGGAGAGGCTGGATGTGGCACTTAGTGCCATGGTCTGGCCGATGTGGTGGTGGTGGGTCACAGGCTGGACTTGATGATCTCAGAGGTCTTTTCCAGCCTCAATAATTTTGGGATTCTGGGATTCTGTGAAATTATGGAAATAACCCTTTACTTTGCACTGCTGCATGCAGAGCTGTTTGGGATTATTTTTATAATAATCTCTAAAATTCTCCACCCTGTAGCAAATGAATGTTAACTGATTCTTGTCTACCGGTACCACAACTCCCTTTGTTTTACTGTAAGTGGAGAGTACAAGCCTAAATTACTGCAAATAAATAAAACAGCTGTATCCACAGACACTGGGAACACTACTCTGTTTAGCGCTACTCTTTCAGTTTCACACAGAACAGTGGTGTGACCTGTTTTCTCCATGGACCCACCAACTTGTCACCTGACTGGGTCTGCAGGGCAGCTGAGTCCCTGGAAATAACATCATCCAGAGTATAATCCCATCTAAAGGACCAGATGGCCTGGCTTGTCTTTTAATAATGTTACTACTCTTCCTTCCTGAACACTCTCTCATCCTATGCCAAAAGCATGTAAGTCTGAAAGCCCAGATTATCTTTTCAGGGCACTTGTGTATCTTTTAGCCGAAGCTACTAGATTTTTCATTGTCTAGATGACAATGCTGCACAGGACAAAGCCAGTCTTGCAGCCTAAGGCAGAGTTCTGTATAATAAATTAAGCATAAGTTTTTGGTTTTGTTGCAGGTCTCCACGCAGCATAATAGCCTAACACTAAAAAGCTGCACAATAAAAAAATCATCTAGCTATATTTCTAGATCTCACACAATGGGTACGTGCTTCACGCAGATTCAATGGAGGAAGCTCCAGGCTCATGTTATGTTCAGAGTCAAACCTCCTTTCTATCTCATTTATGTTCAGAAGGATAGGCCCTCTGCTGACTGTTCTTCCTGGGCTGAAATCAAAACTTTTGAACTATTTTTACACAATGGAAGACTCTCACGCCTCCCACTGCAGGTATTCTCTAGCACTGCTTGCTTCTTCAGACCTTCATATCTCCCAGATTCCACCCAAATGCCATGTTCCAGAGCTGGAACCATTTTAAGCGCAATAAAACAAACATACCTTTGGGTATGTTTTCCAAGCTTGACAGCATAACATTTCTAGATAGAAGATACAAAGACTGAGGAAATCTCAAATTTGCTAAAAACTTTATCCATGAAACAAATAACGGTCTCCTCTAGGAAACCACTGTCTTCCCACACAGAAATTATCACATTCGCAAAGGCATAAGAATAAACTATTTCATCATTATTATTTGGAAATAATAATGATGTATATTTTCCAAGGTACTTTTAATCTAAGTAAGTTACCCTGTGATTCTACTAAAATCTTAAGCAACTTGTCACTATCACTTAAAGATATTAAACATGATTTCTAAGATGTGCCGAAGGCTATGAGGAAGGTAGCGAATGACCACATCAAGAATTTTTAAACTCAGTACTCAGTCTAGTCTGAATACAGAAGCATAAGATCTTTTTTCTTTTTTTTTTTTATTCAGAAGAAGTAATATATCTAATCATTAAACAGCCAATAAGTTTAAGCATTGTCATTGGCTTCATTTATTCATTATATGAACAAATAAAGTTCATTATATGAACTTGCCACAGCACTTTATTAGAGTAAGTGAGTTTAATACACATTTAAGGTACAATACTTTTCCTGGGAAAGAGCATATGTCAGAGACATTGAAACTTAGAAGGATGGGCCTGCTACTGTGGAGATGCATAAGGTTTACTACATTCTTTTTCCTATGTTATCTAGGAAGAACTGTAAGACATTATTTTATTTGAAGCTTATGTGTCTGCAAATCAGCTTAATTCCTCAATTCAGGCTTATCTTACCTACAGAGTAACATTATTTCTATTCATCCTGTGCTACTACAATATACACTTCCTGAACTGTCTTTGTTTCCTTTCAGTAACGAAAGCGCTGAAGAGTTTCTCACTCCAAGGATGTATTTATATTGAAATATTCTTTCCAATTACACTGCTTTCAACAGAAAGCCTAGCATGACATTTGGTTAGAGAAATGAGCTTTTTTAACTCACTGAGCCCCACAGAATTTCAATTTAAATTCCTAGGAAATTATTCTCCTTCCATTTTTTTTATGTATCTAATTCTAAATCCCAGGCTGTAAATGAGAATCTTACAAAAAACAACAAAATGGCAGGACATGAGCAAATCAAAGAAGCAAAGCTTAAAAAACAGCTTTATTGTGCCATCATAAGGCTCCTTAATTAAGTATAGAGGGAAAAAAAAAACACACCAGGGAAAATACCAAATCATTGTCAAAATGCCCAAAGAAGGAGCAATCTCACTTGACTTGTGTAAAAGCTACCACGGGCCACATGTTCTTGGCATGGCCCCAAGCAACAGGGAAGATGCTGGTGATTCACCGAATGGGAAACCCAGCAACGAGGTGGCATCCCTGATGTCAGTCCCTGCATATTCAAGGAAGGCAAGAGCCCCAGCAGCACCAACATAGATCGGCACCAGCCATCTCCCTTCCCTGCCACCAAGCCCTGGTTGCAATTGTCATCTGTGTGCAGGTTGGGAGGTGGAAAGCAATCTCTCTGAGGGGTCAGCAGTTCCAGGGCAGCCTTTATATATGACATGAACCAGGGCTGTGTACTTCTCTCTCTGCTTTTAAGTGTCATTTCTAATAACACCATGAAATAAATTATAAAACTGGTGTAGCTTTTTTACCAACAAGACCTGTATTTCACCAGCAACTCTCTGCTACTCAGTGCTGTCCTAGAAATGCCAAAAAGGTATCAATGCTGCAAAAATAGCATGCAAAGCAGAGTTTGAAATTAATTAGGACAAGAAAACTAAAGACGAAGCCCTTGATGTCCAGCTGCAATACCACTGGTGGAGGCAAAGATCACAGAAAAGTATGAGCCAATGTAGAAGGAAATGACATTATGCATTAGACGAGTTTCCACCACATTCACTAAACCTAATGACAAGCAGAAATCAAAGCAAACGCAGAACCAGAATAAAAGTGAGAATTTTCTTTCCGAACACATCATGGGGATACAATTGCAGGAGCTGGAGGTTTGCCAGTGCATTGGACAGGAAACCAGGTATCTCATAAAACCACCGCCTCCAAAAGTCCTGTGCAGTGGCCAGAAAGCACCTGTTATCAGTGAGGAGAGAGAGAGTTTGCCTATGCACACAAGAGTCTGAAAGAAATGTTATGGATATTTAAGCTCTGCATGTGTGATAAGTACAACCCAAGTACTGCCATGGACATAAATCCAGCCAGCAGAGATCATCCTGGATGAGGAAATGAGAGAAGGTGGCAGCAGCTATCTGGTTTTTTTCATCTTTTTCCTCATGAAGGGAATCAAGAAGCCATAGACCTTGTTGTCGGTTTAAGCTTTCAGTCAAGAGCTGTTAGAGCACAAAGCTTGCTATTCCGCAGAAGCATAAACACTTTTGTTTCTTATTCATTGTTAAGGATGGCCTATATTTCAGGTAAAGACCCTGGGATAGAAGGCAATAATTACTTAGTTTTCCTTTATTTTCTTCACCCAATTTACAGTATGTTATTTGTGCAAAATCTGAACACATCCAATAACAAAAGTAAACATCAAATTCAGTAAAGTGCAACCGAAATCAGCGTGTTCTCTGTAAACACCAAGGCAGGAAGCTGCTCTGATGCAAGGTAGGTCCCATAGTTTTCCTGGGAAAAATAAACAGTAAAAGGCCCTAGTTTCCAACCACTGTGAAACAAAGAAAATATAAAGAAATCATAGGGAAGGGGGATGGGGAAAGGGAGAGGGAGAGAGAGGGAGGGAAAAGATCTGTATATGAGAAGAGTCTTGCACAACTGAGGCTTGTCAAGCAACATTTACAGTAATGGCTGAAACAGCCAGAGAAGTTATGAAACTGTTAAATTATCGGCTTTCACCTACTGGAAAAGAGAAGGCATCTTTGAAGTTGCTACAGGAAAACAAGAATCCATACATATTTAAATAGTTGTACTAGCACAACTTCCTCTTAGATTATGTGTTTAAATGACTGAGTCTTTTTCCACTCTAAAAACACAATGCAATGCCTGAGGTGGAATGACTTCACATACCCTTTCTTCTCCAACAGAATGCTGCAATAGCTAGACCATAAAAAGTCAGTACAGGTACTGCAACACTGACACGATCTAGAGCAAGGTGGGTGCACACTTAACATTTCTGGGTTAAGAAATTTGCATCCTGCTGCTCCTCCCACAACTCAGAATACGCTGAAAAGGAGCAAAGCTCACTCTCACCCATTCAGTACGGAAATGAGGTAAAGGTGAAGTAAAAAAGATCTACACAGGAACCTGTAGGGGACCCAGTTAGGAAGGTTTTCATTTCCCACAGAAGGGAGTTTTTTCTAAAGGTTTGGAATTGACATTGTGCTTTTAAATGCAAAGAGAATTTCAATCAAGGACAAAAGAAATTTAATTCACCTGTATATGAACGTAAGAGCTTCTGGACCTGTGACTTATGAAGTTCAACAAGGGCAAGTGTAGAGTTTGGCACTTGGGAAAGAATAACCTCATGTGCCAGTATAGATGGGGACCGACCTGCTGGAGAGAAGCGTAGGAGAAAGGGACCCTGGGGGTGCTGGTGGACAGCAGGATGACCATGAGCCAGCAATGTGCCCTCGTGGCCAAGAAGGCCAATGGCATCCTGGGGTATATTAGAAGGGCAGTAGCTACTAGGTCGAGAGAGGTCCTCCTGCCCCTCTACTCTGCCCTGGTGAGGCCACATCTGGAATATTGTGTCCAGTTCTGGGCCCCTCAGCCCAAGAGAGACAGGGAACTGCTTGAGAGAGTCCAGTGCAGAGCCACAAAGATGATGAAAGGAGTGGAACATCTCCCTCCTGAGGAAAGGCTGAAGGAGCTGGGTCTCTTTAGCTTGGAGAAGAGGAGGCTGAGGGGTGACCTCATTAGTGTTTATAAATACATCAAGGGGGAGTGTCAGGAGGACGGAGCCAGGCTCTTCTCAGTGATGTCCAATGACAGGACAAGGGGCAATGGGTTCAGGCTGGAACCTAGGAGGTTCCACAAAAATATTAGGAAAAGCTTTTTCACTGTGAGGGTGAGAGAGCACTGGCACAGGCTGCCCAGAGAGGTTGTGAAGTCTCCTTCCTTGGAGACATTCAAAACCTGCCTGGACGCGTCCCTGTGTGACCTACTGTAGGTGATCCTGCTCTGGCAGGGGGGCTGGACTAGATGATCTCTTGAGGTCCCTTCCAACCCCTAACATTCTGTGATTCTGTAATTCTGTGACTTTCTAGAGGAAAGGACAAAAACAGCTCACCTATAAGAGCTTGAGACATCCTTCTAAATAATAAATCAAAAAGATTTCAGAGATTAGCTTTTACACAAAGCACTGTAATGGAGAGAGGACTGTGTATTACTTGAAATGTTTCTGTGTCCTGGAGCCACCTGGCTTGTTGGAGGACAGCAAGTTTTCATGCAGATTAGCTAAAGAGAGGCCAAGAACTGGGGCTGTGTACAAAGTTTGATTAATTTCCACTGTTTTTCTTTCAGGTCTGAAACTTTGGATTTTGGAGGTATCACAAAACAGCTTCCTCCACAGTTCGTCAGTGTTATTTCCTGATAGCTTGTACATTATAGATTGTTTTTCTTTAACACATATATGTATCTTCTCAGTTCCTAGAGAAATTTTTGGTCTGAGAACTGACCAAAAATGTTTGTTTCAAAAATGTTTCAAAATCCTGCTCTCTGCCCAGAAGAGAACTTCACAAGCAGCATAAGGACAGGTTTAGGCAGACTATGCCGGAGCTGTGCAAAAATTACCCAATTCAGCATAGATTTTACCTGGCCACATTTATTAAACGAGGACAAAAAGCCCCTCAGATGAGAATTCTGCTAATCACTTGCACACTGACTCTGGACAAGTCAAGCCACTTCTCCTCATGGTCTCCATGCAACGGTCTCTGCAACCTGGTGCAGAGCATTCTACAAACTCATCAGCCTTTCCCAGTTCTATTAGCTCCTAAGAAAAGACTTAATAAAATTAACACCACAGACTTCAACTTCCTCAGAGCTCTTACAAAAGATATTAGAACCAAAAAGAGATCGAGATGAGAGGCAATTACACGCCTCGGTACAAAGGGATAACACAAGGCTTTCTGCACTCAGTGTTGCGCTGCTGCCTGCCAGCGTCACAGACATGAACCCAATGCTCCACTCTGGCACTCCTAGAAATGCCATCTCATCCAGTGGAACAAGGACATCTATATAAGACTCACTGAGTACACTTGAATGAAAAAAAAGGTGAACTTTTATCATGTTGGTCACACTATTTCAAGGTATTCACAGCCACAAGGATATTGCGAGGGGCTCTGTAACCTGCATGATGAATCATAGCCATCTCAGAGGCAGCAGAGACCCCCTGCCCAGCCTGCCCATGAGTCCCCACCAGTATCTTCTGTGTAAGAAGAGCTCAGAAAGTATCTTCAGGTAAGAAAATAACTAGTGAATGATGCATTACCATCTATAGTACTTCACATTTCAGTATTGCCATGATTTAGCCCCAAAATGTAGGTGTCACATGTTTAAATGAGTCTAGACTTGCAAAGGTATTTTATAGAAAACATTGGTAAGCTTAGGCCACTTCTTGGGGATTTTCCAGTAAGCTGCAGACAGCACACACATATCACGCAATTACATGGTTATATTTACGTTTCAGTGACTACTCAATTTTCACCTCAAATACAGGACAAATTTGATTTGATAGCATCACTGACAAGTCATTGGAAAAATCTTTTGGGGTTTCTTTTTCTTCTAAAGCTTTCAGAGTGAAATGAAGTTTTATACAGATCCATCAACTTCAGTAAAGAAGGCAGGATGTTTCCAATCAAAAAACAATGTACACATGATGTTGAGTGAAAAAGACCTGGCCCCTTCTGTTTTAGGAATAGACAGATCAAATCCTCATGAAGGCATGTACATTGTTTTTGGAAGTCCCAGCTCACCTGTTTTTCCCTTGGCAATCTAGCTGGCTACACAGTTATTTCTGCAAAAGTCATATGAAAGAGACAAATAGGAAATTTTGGTCCAGAGCTTCAGTTCAGCAGCAGTGATGAATGACTACATTTATGTCATCACTACTTGTCTCCTTAAAATGCATGCGTTCCTGCATGAGCATCCTTTCTTGTGCTATAAAGTGAAAATTTTCTAATATTCATCTCTCTTAAAACCGTAGGTTTTTATTTTACAGGAAACATCAAGTGTACAGGCAAGTGAATTATGTCACCAGATTGAATTAATGCCTTTCTGGTGAACTATGCCACAGTATTAAAAATATGGTGTTTCTCAAATGTCAGAAAAAAGCAACCTTGAAAGAGTACTTGCAGTCACAACAAACACAGAAGTACGTATATGTAGAAATGCTGTCAGGGTCTTTTACCTCTTTTTTTAGGGAGTCATTCAAACTCGGCAAAAAGAAATTATCTAGACCCAGCAAAGAAAAAGAACTTACACTTAATTACAGGATCTTCCCATTTCATAACTCATATAATTAATGTTTTTTTCTTAAACTTCACTTGCAGATACATCTCTTCCCATTACTACCTGTGCGAAAACATATAGACAGCATCATTAGCAAAGTTTTACCAGCATGTGCTTGCTCTTCTTGTTTTCCATGACTAACTGAACAAGCAGCAGCAGCTAGGCAATAGGCTGATTTAAAAAATTATTAAATCCAAGGAAACATTTGCAGGCGCTGCCTGTTGATTCAGCCCAGCCATTAAATGTCTGCAGTATCTTTCCAGGAACTCCTATTCACTTGCCAAACAGCAATATCCTGTTCTCAAAAAATCCTTCAGCAGGTGTTGTGAACATCAAGAACTATCACAGTTACTAGGAATTTAAGGGAAAATTTTCAGTAGTTAGTGCAGATAATAACAGTTAAAATATTTTCTCCTCTATTTTACGTATGGAAGAAAAATCACATCAATTTGTTATGTGAAATTCAGAGAAGCCTGTCACAGAAGAAGATACAGTGAACTTCAAATGAAGAAAAAAGGATATAGCTGAAAAAAAAAATAAAAACTAGCCAGGTAGCAGAAGGAACTTTTCTCCTAAAGTAGTCAGCAGAAGGTAGCCTGTTCTTTGGCAGAAGAGAAAGAATTTCCTTATGGGGCTATGCAACCAAGTACAGAATACTTTTTTCCCTTCAGCAGACCCACACCACTCCCTCCTTGGCCTCACTCCCAATACTCAAGGTCTACATGAACTCCCCTCCAAAAACCCCCCAGCCCCTCCAGTCCTCAATGTGTCCACCCAGGCACGAAAAAGCACTCATAGACAAATCTCAAACTCTGAGTAAAAAAGGCCACTAAAGTCACTGAACATCTTTTCCATGTGTGCATCTTGACAGTTCTCCAACTGTCACCTCTCTGACTTGTCTTCGACTGACAAAAATAGCTGATTTTTCCCAAGCTCCACTCAAGAGAGGGACTTATGGATAGATCCCCACACTTCAGTGACCCTCCAAGGTCAGCAACATTTTGTGGAGGTATCAACATCAGACGAGAGCCAATTCATCCTGTGGGTTTTCACAGGAAAGATTTGATTCTTCCCTGTGGGTGTACAGAAGGTATGGGAAGCCTCCAAACTGAACAGCACCTTGTTGGTCTGAAAGGAGAGTTTTGACTTAATTCCAGAAGCAGGGAGAATTGAGTCACAGCACCTTTATTTTCAGGAGTTGCTTAGTACCAGAAGAAAAAAGATGAGCTGTGCTGCAAACATTCGTTTGTTCTTGCAGCCTGGAGTTTGTGATACAGCAGGGATTTATTTTTCATTTTTAGTTCAACTGCATCTGATTCGTACAAATGTGTTATTTCCCTCTGCTGTTGTGGAAGAACGAACAATTCCAGCAAAGTCAATAAATCTGTGCAGATTTATTCCCTCTGAAAAGGCAAGTTAATTAGGATCCACCATCCTTGATTTTCCTTATATATTCCCTAAGACATACACAACAGTAATAATCATAATTTTTAAAGAAGATACTAAAAATCTAGCTAAAAATATGACAATCTGCCACGACTGCATGTGCCAAGCCATTCAGTTCACGCAGCTGCTGCCACTAGTGTATCACAAGCCGAGTGATGTCTAGACTGCAAATGCTGCCATGGATCTAGCCTCAGACACTCGGGAGAAAGATGGCAGAGTTTTTATACATTGCAGATTCACCTTTCACTTGTGTTAAAGGCATAAGTTAACGTCATGGATGGAATACAGCAGAAGATGATGCGGAGGTAGCAGGGTGCAAATTGCTGTGCCTGCCCCGTGTGTTCTCAGTGTACCCGCCCAGGGTTGAAGCTGCAGACAACAGTATATGAGGAATAAGCATCTTCCTGCAGCAATTTTCTGCTCCAAAACTCTGGCTGCATCTACAGAGCTTAAATCTGTTTTCACGTCCCATCATTTCAACAGAAATGAAATCACAAGTACTACTTTTCTACCACAGTTTGCTGTCTTATCATACAGCTCTTGTGCTAGTAGGAGTTTGACTATAATACAGTAGTCACTGACGCACAGCAAAGGCTAGGAATAAGGAAAAGGTCTAATACATTACATTACGCCTTACCACTATCAAATCAGTACATGTAATCCTTTGTCATTAATTCAGACAGTAATGAATGAAAGGCATTGGTAAATTACACTACAGAGTTATAGATGTCAAGGAAATTTTGCAACAGCAGAAACCACAAGTCTTGTTTTACTTTCACATATATTTTACAAGAAGCTCAGTAGGATTACTCTTGATTTACAGTTGAATTGAGAATCAAAGCCAGCAATATCGTAATCTGGAATGAAGAGTTCACACAAAACTTTTAAAAAAGGTTTGTCTTTAAAAAAGGTTTGTCTTTAAAACAAACCTGTTTTAAAGACAGGTTTCTCAGATACAGGAATTCAACATGTTATGTGTCCACCTGTCTTAGCAGGGAAATTTCAGAATTCCTCTGTGTTTCAGTAAACTCTTGCTTTCCTTTTATTCATTTGTTGTATTTCAGATCTCTTTATTTAGTCTTTTTGATACACCAACAACCTTTACATAGAATCATAGAATGGCCTAAGCTAGAAGGGACCTTAGAGATCATTTTAATCCAGCCTCCCTGTCGCCAGGGACGCCACCTGTCAACTAGATCAGGAAACACATGGGTACCAAACGGGCATCGAACCCACGACCTCAGCAGTGTTAGCACCACACTCAACTGACTGAGCTAACCGGCTTTTCTCCAGCTCTCTATCTTAACAATGGGACATTTATAACAGTTAAAAGTTCAGATTTTTTTATTAAGTAATTATTTTAAAAGCCTTATTTTTATTAAAGGAGCTGTTCCCATCAAAGTAAATAGCAAAATTCCAGAGTGAGTAGCATCATGCCCAAATTGACGTTCTGATTTTGTACACCTCAAATATAAAAGCAATACCCTCATGACCTAAATTTACCTTAATTTAACTATGAAACTGTTAAAAACAAAACACCATCTCTGTTCATAGAATCATAGAATGGCATAGGCTGGAAGGGACCTTAGAGATCATCTAGTCCAACCTCCCTGTCATGGGCAGGGACGCCTCTCAACT
>NW_009699384.1:112057-119910 GCF_000703405.1 Apaloderma vittatum
ATCCCAGGATGCGGTTGGCCTTCTGGGCTGCATGAGCGCACTGCCGGCTCATGTTGAGCTTCTCATCTATCAACACCCCCAAATCCTTCTCTCCAGGGCTACTCTCAACCCACTCTGTGCCCATTTTGTATTTGTGCTAGGGATTAGCCCGGCCCAGGTGCAGAACCTTGCATTTTGACTTGTTGAAGCTCATGCAGTTTGCACTGTCCCATTTCTCAAGCCTGTCAAGGTCCCTCTGGATGGCATCTCTTCCCTCAAGTGAGTCCACAGCACCACACAGCTTGGTGTCATCGGCAAACTTACTGAGGGTGCACTCAGTGGCATCGTCCATGTCGCTGACAATGTTGTTGAACAGCACTGAACCCAGAACAGACCCCTGGGAAACTCCACTTGTCACTGGTCTCCATGTGGACATCGAGCCATTGACCACAACTCTTTGAGTGAGACCATCCAGCCAGTTCTTTAGCCCCCGAGTGGTCCGTCTGTCAAATCCGTGTGTCTCCATTTTAGAGACAAGGATGTCATGTGGGACAGTGTCAAACACCTTGCACAAGTCCAGGAAAATGACATCTGTTGTTTTTCAAATGTCAACCAGTGCTGTAGCTTTGTCCTAGAAGGCCACTAAATCAGTCAGGCACGACTTGCCCCTAGTGAAGCCGTGTTGACTGTCACCAACCACTTGATTTTTTTTTATGTGCCTTAGGACAGCTACCAGGAGAATCTGTTCCATGATTTCACCTGGCACAGAGGTAAGGCTGACTGGTCTATAGTTTCCCAGGTTGTCTTTGGTTCGTTTTTTACAGATGGGGGTTATGTTCCCCCTTTTCCAATCTGTGGGAACCTCACCAGACTGCCAGGACCTCTCAGATATGATAGTTAGTGGCCCAGCAACTTCAGCCGCTCGTTCCTTCAGGACCCATGGATGTATCTCATCAGGTCCCATGGACTTGTGCACCTTCAGGGTCTCTAGGTGCTCTCGGACCTGATCTGCTTCTACCCTGGGTGGTTCTTCACTCTCCCAGACCCAGCTAACACCCGCTGTGATTTCATGTTGAGTCACTTTCAACTATATCTATTGAAAACAAATCAAATTACTTCTTCCCCCTCTCCCTTCATTTGGTACAATGTGGTGTTATTATTTCAACCTACACAAAGAATATTTTTAAACAGTGTCTAAGATAAAACGCTGGTAACTTCTAAGACAACTCCTACATTCCTAAAATTGATATCCCGCTGTGGTCTGCTTTTCGTTTCTGTGAGCCATCAGGATTTTGGCTCTAGGCTGAGGACTGCCACCCCTCACCCCACCACACAGGAGCCTGAGCCCTGGGGGTGCAGACACAGACAATGTCCCTGGCTGAGGGGAACATCCAGGATTATATGCTTTTGGCAGGGATGCTTCATCCACTTGCATGTGCGACATGGGCTCTCCCACAGGCTGCAAATTGTAACATGCATTTCCAGAGCACGCAAGACATCATGGCCAAGGCAGACCTGTGTGCATCCAATACCTCCTCAGATGTCACCACTCGTTCTCCTCCAAGGAGGCATTTTTCTGTTTCCTGTCATTTTGTGCAATTTCTTTATAAGCTTTCCAGTGTCTTTTGGAAGGAAGAAGTGTAGACCAGGAGTATTGCTTTAACTGCTCCAATTTATGTTTCATTTAAGCTGATTAAGTTTGGATTTCCCGGGTGTCGAACATACTCTACTCCAAGGCTTTGACTCAGAGGTCACAAAGAAGCATCAAGTGAAAATATCATGGTCATAATGCAGGATATATCTTGGAGAGGTACAGAGGAACGAAGCTCTGGTTTAGATAGTCTTCCAGCATAGATAGTCTTCTAGCATATTTCGACCTCCTTCCTCTCTCATAAGGTAATAAAACATTATAACTTCTCCAGACTGTGTAGGCGATTACCTTCAAACAACATTGTGAAAACAGTATGGGGAAAGCATTGGAAAAACTGTAAATCTCAACTCATGTTATATTAAGGAAAGAGTAATATTAGTCATATCAAAGTGCTAAACTACCTGAACTTCCACTAGGTATTGGAAATCGTGTTTTCCCTAAGTTGGTCACAGCACACTCAGTAATACACTCATTTGCAAAGCCTAAAACATGCTGCAAATTATGACCTGCTTGTGCTGCTCAACAAGTGTAGGTAATTCTCCTAAGCCTTTGCACAGTAGATCACTTACAGCCTTAATAGAAATCACTCTTCTGAAAACCCTAATATTTTCATTTTGTTCTTATTTATTCCAGTCAGCAATGCAACAGAGCCTGCAAAACAGCATCTGAGAAGGGTTTTGCCTGCACCATCACAGGAGGCAGCATCTCACCTGCCATGCCTGGTTCCCATGCCAGACCACCTGCATCTCACCAGCTGTAACAGCCACCTCACAGGCTCATGTCAAGGAACACGACCCTGCACTCCAAAGCAGAAGTTACCCTTCCCACCCCCAGAAAATACCAGCACAGTCAAGAGGTCTGCTGGAAAGGGGTGCCAGACCTTGCAGTCATGACTGTTGCACCAGGAATGGCTTTGGGAAAGGAGGGCTGGAGATCCTGTGTACCAGCTGAGGGAGAGACATACCTGTGTTTTAAACAACCAGCACACACACATTGACCATGATATGCTGCTGAGAGCAGGAATCATTCCTGACCTTCATTCTCTGTGAAGCAGTGTCCCACTGCTGGTTGGAGAGGGTTCACCCATTACACAAGGTGAAGTTCTGGCCTTTCAGATCTGTAGCATGTTTTTTGTTGGTTTTTTTTTTTCCCTGAGGCCATTGACAATAGGAGTTTTTATATGTGATGTACATAGAGGAAATGAAAATCGGAAATAAGAAGTGTTTCTCTGGGACAAAAAAAACCAAACATGGTTGACAGAACACAGAGATTGTCTTAGTTTTCTGAATAATTTCAGAAATAATTTCTCCTTACCGATTCTCATACAAGACATTTACTAATTTTCCACACATTTCCAGATTGGTAACCCTATCCATTACCCATATGCCAAGCATCAGACTGTGGCAGCTGGTTGGAAAACGGTTTCTCTTTCAAACAGTTTAAAATCCGTAACTGTGTAGAGGTACAGTCAGGCAAGATATCATCAAAATATTAACTTCAAGGCAAATGGGATGTCAAATGCCATCAAGAACTCCTGAAGTTTCCAGGACACACTCCAAGTAAATCCATTCTTTTGTTTGATGTCACTCCATACCAGAGCATATTGGCACTAAGGCACCTCACATGAAATTTGAGCCCCCTCCAAAGCACCTCCTGGTAAAAGCTGTGCTTCTTTTCCAGCTGATGTGAACATCATACAGCATATGCAGTGATTAATGGGTGGATCACAAGAAGTTGATGCAGTCAGGCATAAAACAGCTAGAGACCACCCAAAGGCAGAAGTGGGTCTGATGCTTTTGAAGGAGGCCCAGACTGAACGACCAAATTACCACCACAACATTTATTCTTTGTGCTGCTAAAGTAATTACTCTATTTCAAAGGCAGAGTCCAGGATGTAATTGGCTTTAGTTTATCTACTTTCTCTTCCCTGTATATGCAGCACTTGCCTTGCTAGAAAAGAAGAGTCCATTGCAGCTTCTCCTTTCAGTGGCAGCTGTTAGGAAGAGCTTCAGAAGAATGTGCAAGAATTCTCACAATGAGTAGTCTGATAGCAACTTGCTTGTAGGAAAACTTACTATTCAGTATCAAGTATCTACAGTTTGGCTTATTACAGGATTTATTTTTTGATTACCTCAAAAAAGCTCAGTTAAAATCCTCATTGTTTTCCATCTTATTTATGACAAATTCTCCCAGTCCATACTTTTCACACTTGAAATTTTTCTCCAGTCCATCCAAAACTAAATTCATAAAATATTTTTTTCTCATCATCTTTGAATCTCTGTATTCTCCTTTTGCATTCCCTTTCCCTGATGGAAATCTAGAATGTTGCACTGTGTAATTCTCCCATTCCCTTTACAGAATGTCACGCCCTATATGCTGCTGAAGTTATGAACAACTAAATTTTTCACTAGCGCAAGGGCATGCTAACAGTGCCAAGATTTTGAAACCTCAAAAAATGCTCTGGCCAAGAACAGAGACAGAAGTTAAAATCTGACACTGTGGGAAATACACCAAAATACGGTGATTAAAAATTATCTTGATCTTTTAACTCACAAAACACGTTTTATTCGGAAGAATTTAACAAAAATTTCAAAACATGCCACTTATAAAGTATAAAACCCACAAGCTTTAAATAAAAGAAACACAACCCCCCACAACTTTTTAAACAATTATAATGAATCTGTCCTTGAAGGCAATTTAGTTTCCCTAGAAGAGCCCTCTCTGGTGAAAAAAAAGTCAGCATTTCTCTTTTTTGAGTTTACCAAACTTGGCTTTCCCACCTCCAGCTTGGCAAGATCACAATGGCTTCAAGAATACTTAGTCTCTTCCTGTTTACAAATGTTACCTACCATCTATATATCATTTTATTTGTCATCTCAGGTCTTCCCAAGCCAATACGGCTTAACCTTGCCCAAGACATCTATAGACACACTGCTGAAATTTGCATCGTGCACCCCTGCCTTATGATTTGCCTCCAGCTGCTGTGGCTGAAATTTAGGCTGGAAGCTCTTTGCAGGAACAGTGAGCTTTCTGTCTGGGATTGACCCAGCCTCAGTGTGGCAGCAGCATAGACTGGCCATGGCCATCACCTCCTCATGCCCCTGCCAGTACTAATGGGGACACAGACCAATCCTTTATCAACTTTAGCAAACCTTGTGTCTGATGTTGCGTGTAAAACATGGAGGTTTCCTCTCAGTGTTAGAAAATTGGAAAATATTGTTGCTATAGTTAGTAACAAAGATAATATATTTCAAATGTTTCCTTGAACTTTATTATTGTACTAAACTGGATAACTTCCAAAATAATCATGAAATTGTGATTTTCTTTCCGTCTGAAGTTTTCACACTTCTTTTTTCCCCCTTTAAAAATCTCTTTCAGAACACATTTGCTATTACTCCTTTCTGCCTGCATCCATATTATTCCTTCCATAGCTTGAAGTTCTTGACTCTCACACTGGACTTCCTCAAACTCCTACAAGAACTGTGATTCAAACTAACAATAAAAGGAAAACAGGAGATTAACCATGGCAGAGTGGAGTTCCTATCGTGCCATCTGCTCTTGCAGAGTCCCACAGCTCTCGGGGGAGGAATTAATTTTTGAGTGGATTGAGTGGTGATGATTCATGAGACTCTTTGGGTTTCCCAGCCCTGACAGCCCAGCTGCTGGAAAGGATATGTGTGAACAGGGTGATGTTTAGGGAGGATGACTCGGAGCTGCAGGAGGGCCAGACCTAGGGCTGGTGCTCAGCCCCATCATCCCCATGCAGAAGATATTGCACAGTATGAGTCAGCTCAATCCTGCTCTCCTTCAGCATGTGCTCCCGCTACGTCTCCAGGCTGATGTGATCCTGATGCAATTCTAATTACATCATCCACATCATGTAACAGCTCAGCAAAATGACTGAAGATAACAGGAAACAGAGCTGGAGCAAAGAAGCAGGTTTCCATTTTTAGTCACCCGTAAGGAATCTTTGAAGTTAACTTAAAATTTAAGAGGACAACTATCTTGGACAAGCCCAGCTACGCAATTGCTTTGTAATAGTAAGGATAGGCAACTACTACCCTCCACTCCTACTTACATATTCTTTGGCTTGCATTCTTCATATTCCATTTTCAACTTATCTGAGAGGAGGCTGAGGAGATAAGAGTGGTTTAGGATCAAAACCACTGCTGCAGCCCCCACTGCTGCAGCAGCACTGACTCCTCCGTGATCTGCTCAGAACTGAACTACAGTGAGCCAGCATGGGGAAACAGGCTGGGTTAGGGCTCTCCCTAGAACATGAAAACAAAGTACTTAATGAAAACTCCTTGCAGGATAAACTAATTCTTTTTAAGAATGGGCACATTCTTGTCTGCATACCCCTTTTATCTTTTGCTTGTAAGACGCTAGCCAACACCATAAACAAACTTCTTTCCAGAACTGGGCTTTGGACCAGGCTTGATAATAAGTTAAAATCAGGAAGGGTAAACTTGTGTATGTTTTAAACCCATCGCAAAACAAGTTATTCTAGGTATCTTGGATATCCTAGACTAAATATTGCTCATTTTACTCTCAGCAGCACAGTCACGAATTTTAAAGCAATTAACTGCACCAATTAAATTCACCAGCTTTGACCAGAAAGGTTGTTCAATGAATGATAACTTAGACCAAACTCTCCCTCAGTTTGCTGCATCTTATTACCTAAGATAAGCTATCTCACCTAGCTAATATACATATGTCATTATTGTACCTCAGACGAAAACAGAAACTTTACATATGCACTAGCTCATGCCTGCCCCAAGTATCCCTAACTGCATGGTATGTAATGGCTTGTTAATAAAAATGTGGCCATCCTCAAGGCATTAAATGTGTTTATTGAGATGACAGGAAACGCATCTTTAGAACAGTTTTACTTGACAATAGTCTTCCTGGAGCTAATTAGCTATTCTTTCCACTAGAAGTAGCAATTCCCTTGCAAATTTTCTAATTAAATCTGCAGCTGCTTGGAAGAGTTTTAGCACAGCAAAGACTTTCACTAAGTCAGTCTACTGGGACCCTGCCAGTGACCTTCCTCTAGTTGTCAGCTGAACTAAGGACTATGTAATACATTATGCAATTTGGTCGAAATCACCCTCGCGGCTGCTCACAAGGAAGCACAAACCCTGATGAGAGTAAAAGTCAGGAAGAAAACACCTGCAGTTCCTTACTGGATAATAGAGTATTTTCTATCCTTTTCATAAGGAAAGAGAATGATGCAGGAAAAAAAGTCAGACTTGTGACAGGAACTTGGTGGTTTTTTTACACACAGAAGCTAGCTGAGATTCAAATTCAGCATAAATAAACTTGGCCCTGCTCACTCTGTTCTCCCAGCTCCTCGACAAGGGCCAGAGGTGGGGGGAGCCCTTGCCAGCATAACTTGTCTTGGAAAATAGGCTGAATCAGTCTCAACATTTTGTCCACTAATAAATAAAAAAAATAAATGTATCCAGCTGCCTCACCTAGTGCAAGTCTTCATGGGTAACACAGCCATAACTGTACAAATCAGATAGGATAAGCAACTAGTCTAGTTTCAGAAGTAATGCTCTGATAGCCTCTGAGAGATTGACTCCTGCTTTTATCTAGGGTTTTTTTAACCACTAGACCTGAAAACCACATAGTGTTTTGATGACTTGAGGAAAAAATACACCAACTTTTCAGAAGATTTTAGCCCAATCTTTCCCATGTGTGCTTTTTGCTGAAGCTTTGGGATACTGTGACAACATAAGTATTAACAGCTGTATCTAAAGGTATAGTAAAATTTCTGGTTCATCTTACAGATTAGATTAATTGAAAACATATTAATGAGGAAACTTATTGTTCACAGCTCTGAGTACTCATTAAGATATACATTCTACCTTATTGATATCTTTCCAAAGATGTACATAAAGCAGTAGATTCTGTTGTGCTGTACTCTGCAGTCAGTAGGGAACCTCAAGGAAAACACTGAAGAGATTGCAGAGTGCACATTCTCATATTTTTGGCATTCATATAGTCCTCAAAAAGGGAAATAAGTTCCACTAAATAGATAAAGAAAATACCTCTGAACAAGCCTCTGCTTTATTTTTCTGATGAATCATTGGACAGGAAAATTCTTAGCATAGGAAAAAGGATTGCATGGCATGTCATAAAGGTTGCCATTGAGGGGGTCATAAATAATGCAGAAAGTGTATATATTGATCTGTGAATCCACAGCTGTCATCTGCAG
>NW_009699385.1:0-8528 GCF_000703405.1 Apaloderma vittatum
TAATAGTGTGTATATATATATTATATATATACTATTTAACTATACTATTTAAGCTTTAGATGCTTTGACATCCTCCTCACATATTCTTCATAATGTGTTCAAAAGACAAAAAATACCCCACAAAACCAGAAAACAATTCTTCAGCTTTCTACAATTTTATGCAAAATTTTTGCATTGTACGAACAAGGCAAAGCATACAAATACATATTTAAGCTCAGAATAGCTACTAAGCAGGAAATCCTGTTTTCATCTGAGCAATGGTTGGTTTGTGTAATTACAGTTAAAGAACAACAAGGTGGCATTTGAAAGAGTAAATGAGTTATATCCCACCAAAGAACAACTACTCTGGCCTTGTTACTGCTCATCTTTCCTACCTATACAGGGGGCTGGCAGGCAGCCTGCTAGTGGGCCAGAAAATTAAGTAGACAGAGCCTTGTCTCTTCCATCCCAAATTTTTGTCACGTCGTCCAATGCAAATGTGTCAGAGACTGCATACCACTGCAGTACATACTTGATGTGGGGAAAGAGCCTCATTACTGAGACATGGGGTAGAATGACTTAAAGCCAGCTGGCTGGTTCTAATGCACAGGCTTCCGCCAGCACAGGACCAACAGCAAGCCCCAGGTAACCTCATATTAAATAATGGAGAAAAAAATTTAAGATAGGCAAAACTAATAGCAAATCTCTTCTGGGGATCCCTTAACAATTTGTATGCTTTCCAGATTCCTAGGGGAATTTGTAGAATTCCTGTGCTTCAGTAAGAAAACCTCAGCTGCACAATCTTTAAGAATATTTTGGAGTGAACTTCAACAAATTCTGAAAGAGTTTTTAGTGATGTGGGCAATTAACTATTCACCCAGCTTCATGTCTCACAAGCAGAGAATTTGACCCAGGTACGTAAGAAGAGTTTTAAAACCTGTCTGAGATAATTTATTCAAGATTATCATAAAGCGCTTAGCTCTGAATTGCAGAGACTGCAATTCAAAGACTGAGTTACTTCACGAGGTGTACAAATCATTCAATCTAAAATTATTTAAATAAACTCATTTTAAAATACAACAGGTTCATTCATAACACTAAAAGCAAGAATTTGTACACTACTTGGCTTATTAGTCAGAGCATATTAAAGAAACATCCCTATGAATCAGTTTTGATTGTGGGCAATTTTGAGTTGTCTTCACAAAAGAGAAACCATAATAACTGCTTAATGATACTATTACAACACTAAAGTCAATTAGCTTCAACATTAGATTATGTAATCAAAGACATCTCAAAGAGTTATTTTATAAAACTGGGAAGAAAAGGTTGACCTATCAAGACTTCTGAGAATTAAAAAAATATCTTTTTTTTACATGGAGACAACTCTGTTGCATTTTTTTTTCCACAGAAAATGTCAGAATTTAGGAGTAATGTATAATCCTATAGTTTTGACAGTCCTCTGGAGAGTAGGAAACCCTAACTTAGATCTTCCTTCTGCTTAAATTTGAGATATGGGCTATATGTCTTAAATTTGAAGGTTTGACCTAAAAAGTATGAACTTATATCTCAAGTAAAGATTGCAAACATCATGCTGGTTTCATAGAATCAGAATGGTTGGGAATAGGTTGGAAGAGACCTTAAAGATCATCTAGTTCCAACCCCTGCCATGGGCAGGGACACCTCCCACTAGACCAGGTTGCTCAGATCCTCATCCAGCCTGGCCTTGAACATTTCTGGGGTGAGGGCATCCTCAGCTTCTCTGGGCAACCTGAGTCTCACCACCCTCACAGTAAAGAATTTCTTCCTAATATCTAGTCTAAATCTGCCCTCTTTCAGTTTAAAACTGTAAACCCTCATCCTATCACTACAGTCCTTGATAAAGAGTCCTTCCCCTTCTTTCCTGTAGGCCCACTTTAAGTACAGAAAGGCTGCTATAAGGTCTCCCTGGAGCCTTCTCTTCTCCAGGCTGAACAGCCTCAACTCTCTCAGCCTGCCCTCATATGGGAGGTGCTCCAGCCCCCTGATCATCTTCATGGCTTTTCCCTGGACTCACTCTAAAAGGTCTGTGTCCTTCTTAAGCTGGGGGCCCCAGAGGTGAACACAGTACTGCAGGTGAGGTCTCACCAGAGAGGGTGAGAATCACCTCCCTCGACCTGCTGGCGACATGTGATGCAGCCCAGGATGAAATCAGCTTTCTGGGCTGCAAGAACACGCTGCTGCCCCATGTCCAGCTTTTCATCCATCAACACCCTCAAGTTCTCTGCAGGGCTGCTCTCAATCCACTCATCACCCAGACTCTATCTGTGCTTGGGATTTCACCATCCCAGGTGTGGGACCTTGTTGAGCTCCATGAGGTTTGCACAGACCTACTTCTCCAGCCTGTCAAGGTCCCTCAGGATGGCATCCCTTCCCTCCAGCGTGTCAGCTGCACCGCACAGCCTGCTGTTGTTGGCAAACTTGCTGAGGGTGCACTCAATCCCACTGCCCATGTTGCCCACACATATTCATGACTAGCTGACCACTTTAACCCAGAATATATGAGTTTTACACATCAAATAGTGGTGGGAACTGGGATGTTCCCACTGAATGCTCAGTTGATAAACCTGACTGTAGCATTTCCTGTTTGTGGTTACTTATTACTCCATTTAGGAGATTTCTTTTTTTTTTGCCAGAACTCTCCTGGGTGTCTTTTGTACAAATAGCCCCTTCACTTTGTTTTCAGTTTGCAAGTGCTTAGTCTGGCTCATTGTAAATATACCAGCAGTCATCACGCAATGTTTTCTCCTTCTGGCGATGGGAAGGAACATCTTCCACGCTGCCAGGTAGAACTGAGGCTTCCTCTGGCTTCCAGCTTTCCTCTGCAGCAACTCCCAGAGCCTGGATTTCACCATGTGCTCTATGTGGAGGTGTTTGGGTTTTCTTCTAATACACTTCAAACCTGCTGTAGATTATTATACCGTTTCCTACCTCTGCTATGTGTTGTTAAAAATGTAAAGCTCAGAGTGCAAACAAAACCTTGCACATCGCTTGTGCTTCACAAAGCTAGAGATTGTCAGTATGGAATTTTTTATTCCCCTTGGTATAAAAGCATCCCCAGACACCCATGTTATAAACTGCAATACATATGGGTTAGGTTCAACATCATAGTCCACACAAAAATAATTTTAATGCTCAAGCCTCAAGGCTAAGTCCTTACAGTTTCATCTAAGAGCTCTGTATCCTGATGTGTATTTTCTTCACATGAGCTACGGCAAATGCTTGAATATTTGAGAATTAGGAAGTCTTTACGGAAAAATCAGAAGTCATCCTGGAAATACCAAAAAAACTTTTCCTAAAAGAGGTTTTACTACAAACATGAAGAAACTAAAGATGAGTGAAAAGGTAAACACTTCATAGTAATGCAGCCATTCATGGTTAATCACATTCATACATAAAAATGTCAATGATATTAAAATATCATATACATATATATATAATTATCTGAGCCAGACACGTACATATCAGTTGCAGTTTCCAATTCTTTGCTTCGATGTTTAAAACAGTGCTCTGACTAACCAACAGCACAGATAAAGTAAGCAATAAACATATTTGAAACAACTGGTTCTGGTACTGACATATAGAAACTGAATATTAAGGTTTCATTGAGTAAAATTAATTATTCTATCTGCACATGAGCAAGTTAATGGTATGCTGTGGGGAGCAGGGATTTCCATCTCTACAATATAGTAATTCTCCAGAACTAATTCTTACCATGAGCATTTTAGAATAACTGATAAAAAACATGTATTTGCATGCTCTTCATATGATGAACCCGTTGTTACAAAACTATTTTTGAAACTAACCTACAGCACTAAGACTGTGTTAAACTGCATAAAACTGTGTAAAATGGGCAGAGACAGCAACATGTTATTTTTGCCTTGAATACATGAAAGCTTTGGGTGTCAAACATTAAAAATCTGTATTTCATGAAGTCTGTGATCTAATGTAAAGATAAAATTAGAAAAGTCTTACTTTACAGGAGATGAGATAACTAACTGAATCAAAAGGTCCCAGGATCAAGGAGTCGGGTCAGGATGGAAACTGCATAGATGCTTAATAGCTAACTTCACAGTAGTTAGGAAAGTGCATTCACTATCTTTTCACTTTTGTCAACGCTGTACAAGACGTGACTGTCACTGCAGCTGCAGGAGCACCTCGGCAGTGGAAACAGCAGGTACCCCTCCGTTGTGGAAAAACCTTGGGCTGGCTGAGGAACTTGTCTAATTCACATTCCTTCCTTGGCACAGGTTGATCCCCATGGAAACATGCTTCTTAGCCCACTTGAAATACGAAATGACGTCAGCAGCTCAGATGTGTTTGCCAGCCTCCATGACTCCCGAGGCACCACGTACATGTACGACAGTGCCAACCTGCAGTACAGAAGAGCCACTTCCAGCAGAGACCTCTACAGTAGGAATGCTCTGGACAGGCACAGGCTTCATAAAAAAGGACGCTTACGGAGAAGGGCATCTCAGATCAAAGTCAAAATCCCTGATTTGACTGATGTTAACTCGATAGACAAGTGGTCCAGAATGGTCTTTCCCACTATGTTTATTCTTTTCAATGTTGTTTACTGGTTATATTATGTCCACTAATTTATGCAATAACGTTACCATAGACTAACATAATTACACTTGTCTTTTTTCCTTTCTCAATTTTGTTAACTCTGAAGAACTGCAGTAGCTGTAATGTTACACATTCAAGGTAAGATACTCAGCAATTGAATGCTTCTAGATTTAAGCTCTCAACAAAAAATCAACCAAAAAAACACCAACCCAGCTCCAGCCTCACCACATTCAGATCACAGTAGTACAGATCTTTCCTTAAGGAGCATCCTCAGCAGAAGCACCTCACCTCGATTTTACAAAAAGTTTGTGCATCACCCACGACCTTTCTGTACTCACTTTTATCTTTTTAAAGTGGAATAAAAATCAATCTTACTCTATTTCTTACCACATATTGGCAGCCCACAGCAGCATGCTTCCAAACAAGACAGTAAAACAACTCAAAGTAGTAGCTATGCCACCGTCTTTCAGCCTTTAGAGTGCAGAGAAATTTGAAGAAATAACTGTTTGAAGGACTGTAAGTATTACATCATGCATCATTTCAGAGTTTATTGTTACACTAGGAAGTATTTCCATAGCATCTGTGAGAAGTATCACTCCAGGATAAGTCATTTCACATTTTCAGAGAGGCAGGGAACTTCAAAAGAAAGAAAGGCTGGCAGAGATAAAACCCACTGAGTTTCCAACTAACGAATCGGCTGATTGGATCTAACTGGAATTTTGAGTGGCCACTTTTCTTTACTCCCAGGTTTCCCATGGCTGGTAATTGCAACACATTCTCCCAAAAGCCGGCAAATTTCTGGGACTAGCTTTGTGGAGATTTCTGCAGAGTTTCCTACAGATTTCCTTACTTCACTGAAGAACAGGAGATATGGCTGAGTCTTACAGCACACTGGTGATGTTGGGTACACTGATCCAGAGGAATTGCCTCTCCAGCCAAGGAGCCGCAGGAGAAGTGCTAGCAAGGTCCATGCAGCTGAGAAGCAATTGGTCATTCATCTCCTATCTGTATCAAATTAATTTCCCTTCTCCATTGCCACTTCTTTCCTAACCATGGTTACACTATTTTGCCTAACATAGCATTATCATTTAAATGGAACTATTATCAGTTAAATTTTATTTTGCGTTGAAAGTGTTTCATACTTTTAGGATGGTCAAGTTACACAAGCCACAGAGTCTGTGGAGGTATTGAAGTGAGTGCTATCAAAGCCAACTGGTACAGAAAGAAATACTGATCAGAACAGCAGGCAGCAATACCCGCAGATCCTAACAGATCAGGACCTGCTCCCCCTTCCTTTTGTTTGTACATCAGGCTTCTGCAGAAAGAGTCTGGAATTATAAATTACCAAACCAAAGGAATAAACTATCAAAGAAAAGGAATAGGTTTAATTTACTCATTACTAAAAATACAAGGCTGTCAGTTCTTCTGTGGGCTCTGAAGTCCCAGTCTCACCCCAAGTTCAATGGAGCACAAAGTCAGTCTCCTCAGCTGTCTTCTCTCTGCTACAGATTTTAACTTCCAGACTATTAAAGGGTTGCACAATTTTACCTGGTTGGGTACTACTTTAGAAGCAATTGGTTGGGTACTACTTTAGATGATTCAGGACAAATATTTATTCAGTCGGGTGGCTTTTCTGAATAGGCTACGAATTACATGCCTACCCCCACCTCAAAACAACTTCAAACAATTTTTTGACATTTGCATCATGTTAGCAACCTGAATTGCCGCACATCATCCCACATGGGACATTTTAATTAATATTTTAGTCAAACATAAATACTGTTTAGATCAAGGATATTTTAGTGGCCATTAACAATAATATTTTGGTATCATAAACAATATACAAAACATATGGAAGTCTTGCATGCTAAGCAAACTGAACTTTCCATAAGCGCAAAAAATAGCCCCAGGAGGGATGCAGCAGTAGGGCTGTATGTGCTGTCCATTCCAAACACACACACACATTAAATGAGATTGAATTCAATGAAGTGGCACCAGACTTTATACACAGACAGAATAAATCCATCAGCCAGTAAACTTGCCAGCTTTGTGATCAAAACCAAATTCAAAGAAAGAAATGCATTCTGCAGATTTCTAGTGTAAAGTACTTTGTACAAAACAATGGTCGGTGACCCATGTTTTTTGCATTACCTGATTTCCCAGAGATACTCACTGACAGACCACAGGTCAGTAATTTAACCCAGCTGTTCCAGCAGTGCAATGACATTACAACCCGTCCTTTACAGCTACAGTGCACATTAAGGAAGAGCCAACAACCAACATGGCACTGAAATAAGAATTTAGGCTAAAAAAATATTCCTCTGATTTCTTTTAGAAGCACAAACCAGCACTTTTATCTTGTGGACTCCTAGGATCTGCATACACATAGTTTCTATTTTATGGATCATCCAGCTACTTCATGCACAGATGTTAGGCATATGGGCTAAAAGCTGTTACATTGTACAGTACCAAGAAAATAAAAAGAAAAAAAAAAGAAAAAAACCCCAAAACTATAGAGCAAAGGAACTGTCATTGACAAACCAAGAGCTCTGCAAATGCAAAACTCCTTCAGAACGGCATGTTTCAAAATAGCAGGGTCCACCCTTGTGCACTAGGGAGTCCTTCTAAAACGTGTCACTTATAGAAACCTCAGCCTTGCTGACAGTTTTGAATGGCACGCACCAAGGCCCGGCTGCAGCAAGAGCTGGAAACCGTGATCTTGAGTGATGAAACAGCTGCCAGCTCTTGGCACAAAGTTTTGCAGTGTGGGCTAATAACAGTACCACGTACAGAGACAAGAGCTTCTTACTGCAGACTGGCAATGTCTTAATTCAGAGCCAGCATCTCCTGCCTCCCACTGAGCTCCTATCTGCACATTTAACCACTAGCTCTGGAAAATAAAACAGAATTTGGCATATGAACTTGCAAGGCACATGGCATTTAAACTAAAACCCAATTCAATGCCTCAAAAGAGAATTAAACTCAAAACTTGGGAACAGAGCGTATAACCCTAACCAGCATTTTTTCCCTCATTTCACTACTTTTAGGGGGAAAAAAAGCAGAAGAAAACACTTTTCACTTGAGAGCAATAGCTTGGCAGCACGCAAATGGCAGTGGTTATTAAAGAAACAGGCTGGCAAAACATGGCTATTTATGTGTTACCCAGGTACACTGCCATCCAGAGCTAGGAATTATCAAGTACAAAAGAAACTCAGCCTCTTCCCATTGACAGGCTGGAGTCCTTTCGCTGGCTTTGAGCAGTAAGGGTGAATAATGCTGCAATGCTAAGCTCCATCAGTTACACTTTGGTAGTTAGCTTATGTGCCCTTATGGAACCAGACTTCAAGATCAGCATAGATAAAATTTTGCTAAGTAGATGTCAGCTAAACCACCTCACAATTTGTGCAGCTGTGTCATGCAGTTTGTACTGGAAGGCCTTTTTAGCTAGGTTTCCCAAGAATATGAGCTTCTGCTGTCCCTGAGTGTGCATGTCTGTGTGTCTGCCTAGGAGTCTCCCAACAATATTTGAACCCATGTTGTTGATTTCAACTGAAAGACCAGTAAGGATCTATGAGATACTACTTTCTTTCAAGCTTAAACAGAGCAGCTAGTGGAGCAGGGTACAAAGTTTGTCTTAATCCACCTTTAAGCTCGTGCAGAAAGGGACTTGATGAACCCTAACTTTATTGGTCACAAAAAATAATACTTTCAAGGTCACCGGAATATTTCTGACAACATTCCTGTGCTGTATGCTACCATCGAACACCACAGAAATTACCATTTTAGAACTATCATAGAATCATAGAACGGCCTAGGTTGGAAGGGACCTTAGAGATCATCTAATCCAACCCCCCTGTCATGGGCAGGGACATCCCCCACTAGATCAGGCTACTCAAGGCCTCATCCAACCTGGCCTTGAACACCTCAAGGGAGGGGGCATCCAC
>NW_009699385.1:8676-23394 GCF_000703405.1 Apaloderma vittatum
GGGACAGCCACAATCTCTCTGGGCAATTTATTCCAAAGTCTTGCCACTCTCATACTGAAGAATTTCTTCCTAAGATCCAGTCTAAATCTATTCTCCTATTTGGTTCCTCTGGAGTCTTCTCTTTTCAAGAATGAACAATCCCAGTTCCCTTAGCCAATCCTCTTAGCAGAGGTCCTCCAGCCTCTGGATCATCTTTGTGGCCCTCCTCTGAACTCGTTCCACCAGATCTATGTCCCCTTTATTGTGGGGACACCAGAACTAGATGCAGTATTCAAGGTGGTGTCTCACAAGAACAGAGTAAAGGAGAAGAATCACCTCTCTCAACCTGCTGGCCACGCTCCTCTTGATGCATCCCAGGGTACGGTTGGCCTTCTGGACTGCATGAGTGCACTGCTGGCTCATGTTGAGCTTCTCATCTATCAACACCCCCAAGTCCTTTTCAGGGCTACTCTTAGCCCACTCTGTGCCCAGTTTGTATTTGTGCCTGGGACTGGTCCGACTCAGGTGCAGGACCTTGCATTTTGACTTGTTGAAGCTCATGCAGTTTGCACTGGCCCATTTCTCAGGCCTGTCAAGGTCCCTCTGGATGGCATCTCTTCCCTCAAGCGAGTCCACGGCACCACACAGCTTGGTGTTGTCAGCAAACTTGCTGAGGGTGCACTCAGTGCCATCGTCCATGTCTCTGATAAAGATGTTGAACAGCGCTGGACCCAGAACAGACCCCTGAGGAACTCCACTTGTCCTTGATTTCCATGTGGACATTGATTCGTTGACCACAACTCTTTGAATGTGACCTTCTAGCCAGGTCTTTATCTACCGAGTCATTCATTCATCAGGTCCACTGCTTTTCCCATGTGAACCAGCGCTGTAGCTTTGTCATAGAAGGCTACCAAATTAGTCAGGCATGATTTGCCTTTAGTGAAGCCATGTTGGCTGTCACTGATCACCTTGTTATTTTTCATGTGCCAGGAGGATCCGTTCCATGATTTTACTTGGCTGGGAGGAGAGCCTGACCAATCTGTAGTTCCCTGGGTTTTCTTTGCTTCCCTTTTTTTTTTAAAAAAGGGGGTTATGTTTCCCCTTTTCCAATCTGTGGGAACCTTATCAGACTGCCAAGACTTCTCAGATACGATGGCCAGTGGCCTAGCAACTTCAGCTGCCAGTTCTTTCAGGACCCATGGATTTAACTCATCAGGTCCCATGGATTTGTGCACCTTCAGGTTCTCTAGGTGTTCTCAGACCTGATCTGCTCCTACCCCAATGGTTCTTCATTCTCACAGTCAATGCCCTCAGTGACTTGGGTGGTGTGGCTCAAGTGGTTACCAGTGAAGACTGAAGTAAAAAAGTTGTAGAGCACTTCAGCCTTGCCTTCTCTATGTCCTCCATAACCAGGTCACCTGTATCCCTCCGGAGAGGCCCCACATTCTCTTTGTTTTTTCTCTTACATATCTGAAAAATTCCTTTCTGTTATTTCTAACATCCCTGGCCAGATTTGACTCCGTCAGGGCCTTAGCTTTCCTAATATGGTTTCTGATTTCCTGAGTAACTTCCTTATAATCATCCCAGATTACCAGTCCTTGCTTCCACGCTTTGTATTATTTCCCTTTTGTATTTGATTTTGGCCAGGAGATCCTTGTTCATCCATGTAGGCTTCCTGGTGTTTTTGCCTGATTTTCTCCTTTTGGGGATGCAGTGCCTTTTTGCTTGGAGAAGATGATCCTTTATGGTTTCTGATTTCCTGAGTAACTTCCTTATAATCATCCCAGATTACCAGTCCTTGCTTCCACGCTTTGTATTATTTCCCTTTTGTATTTGATTTTGGCCAGGAGATCCTTGTTCATCCATGTAGGCTTCCTGGTGTTTTTGCCTGATTTTCTCCTTTTGGGGATGCAGTGCCTTTTTGCTTGGAGAAGATGATCCTTGAAAGCCAGCCAGCTTTCCTGGGCTCCCAGTCCCTCCAGGGGTTTGTCCCATGGCGCGCTACCAAGGAGGTTCCTGAAGAGGCAAAAGTCAGCTCTTCTAAAATCGAGGGTTTCAAGCTTGCTGAGCTTCCCCTTCTTCACTGCCTTTAGGATTTTAAATTCCACCATCCCATGGTCACGGCAGTCAAGGCTGCCCATGAGTTTAATATTGCTCACCAGCCCCTCCCTGTTGGTGAAGACAAGATCTAGCATGGCAGCTCTCCTTGGTTCCTGTATCGTTTGGAGGAGGAAGTTATCATCTATGCATTCCAGGAATCTCCTGGATTGTTTGTGCCCTGCTGTGTTGTCTTTCCAGCTGATGTTGGGGTGGTTAAAATCCCCCATAAGGGCCAGGGCTTGTGAACGAGCAGCAACTCCTATCTGTTTATGAAGGGCCTCATCCACTTGGTCCTCCTGATCAGGTGGTCTGTAGCAGACCCATACTGTAACGTCTCCTATGCTTCACCCTGGCCCATAGGCACGCAGTCTTTTCGTTATTACTTGCCAGGTGGAGCTCCATGCATTCTAGCTGCTCATTGACATAGAGGGCAACACTTCTGCCTTGTTTCCCCTGCCTGTCCTTCCTGAAGAGTTTATACCCTTCTAGTCCAACACACCAATCACAGGAGTTGTTCCACCATGTCTCTGTGATGCCGATCAGATAATAGTGCTGCAAGCTCACGAGCATCTCTAGCTCCTCTTTTTTATTGCCCAAGCTGTGGGCATTCATATAAAGGCATTTGAGCTGGGCCCCTGATAAGGTACCTGGAGCCTCCTACCTGCTAGTTCACCTCGTTCACCTTCATGGAAAATGTTCTGTCCCCTTGTACAAGTAGAGGATTTCTTGAGGTAAATCATGAGGAAAATCATCCAGGACTGGGTGTCATGTTCCACCAGATGCTTCTGTTTCCCATTGACAATGAACCTCTGTCCTTTCTTGTGAACTCCCATGTTCCAAGGACGCATTGCTACCACCACCTTCGGAGTATGAGCTGAGAAAAAAGGGCTGTGTTATACCTGTTATATACAAAAATATTTTTAAATGGTTTCTGCATTGCAAATTATAAAAAAATACATCTGTGAAATTACAAGTATGTTACTTCCTACCTCCACAGGCATCCACCCTGCAGCCCAAAGAAAACAGGAGATCATAGGAGAGTATTGAGTTCAGGGCATAATGATACCAAAATGTATATGCACAAGGGTAAAAGAATTAACAGACAAATGAGAAATATGTCATTTCTTAAAGGCAGGCCAGGTGACTTTGGTCTATTCACAGGCTTGGAGTGCAGAGTGAACTCTTTGTTGTCTGCTTCTTGGCATGTATATTTCTTAATTATTTTATAAGTGACTTTGAGTCTCCAAGTGTTATAAAAACATCACCTTTTGTCTTGTGCTGGTGCCAGTCTAAGAAATGGTCTGGTAGTCATTCTTTTCCAATTTTACTCTTGGCAAAATCCAATTTTGCATTTGAGTATCATTACCAATAGTTTCATGGCAGCAGGAGCATGTGATCTCTCTAGGGACAGCGTCTGATCAATAATGTCTTTTAAATTGTCACTGGTTACCTGCATCTGCGGTGTCTCACACAAAAGTATAAAATATCAATCACACTGCCAAAAATATTAATAAAGATGGTTTCCTTTGGTAGATTATTAATTTCAGTGAAAGCATCAGCAACTTTGTTTGCATCTGTGAACATATCAGTTTCCTTGTTCCCATCTCTGAAATGTCATTTGCCATTTTGATCTGACGACTTATTGCCTGGTTTTTTTAGATTTTCAGAGGCAACTAACTTTGAATATTGTGTGCTGAAGCAAAGAGCAGCTTTACAAAACAAAGATGGAAAATCATAATTTCAAGAAAGAGATGAATGACACTTTGGCATAGGTAAAGAATTCAGGATTGAATTTTATAAAGACAGCTAATAGCAGCTCTTGTCAGACAATCCACTGCTTTTTCTGGCTCCCATCTAAATAATTATCAACAGAAACATGGGAGACCTGAAACTTCTGCATTCCCAAGAAACAGAATTCCTTGTAGCCATTGAAAGTTATTTAGTTTATATGATCCTAGGAGTCCTTCCCCTAAGACAGTCCAGCACCAAAGCAGTCCCTGTGGACCTCCTGTTGTTCCCAGTCACAAAAACCTCCACACCTTTAAGTGCCTTTCATTACTGTATTAGCTAAAATTGCTGACTAACCCTGATGCTAAAAAACAGCCAAAGCCTTCTCTATGTGGGACTCTTGCTGATGCCAGCACAGAAGAAGAGTACGTTTGAGTAAAATTCAGAGTCGTGGACAATGTCATGGGTTGAACATCCAGTATAACCTCCACAAACTAGCTTAAAACACCAGGTTCTGCTCCCATGATGACGTCTCCTCCCCAGAACAGCCTGATGATGTGAACCACACAGGTCTGTACAAGTCCAAAAGATGAATCTTTTGTGAGATTTGCCACCTTTTCTACCTTTTGGTCTTTCTGCAAAGGTCCTGAAGTAAGTATAAACCACAAATTTATGGAGGGAATTGTAGGATATTGCCAAATGAAATTAAAGTGGATTTAAAGAAATCAGAACCTTTATAGACTATCGTGGTGCACTTGCGAAAGCATTCTCCAGTACCAGAAACAGAAAAATCTGTTTATTTCTGATACTTCATTAGAAATTTTAATTCACCACTCAAAGCGATAGCGAAGCATGCACACTTCAGAACAAGGCGTTACTGGTTCTTAAAACCACCTTTCTGATAAAAGCATAAGCACGTTTCAGCAGGTTTGTTACCAGAAAGGCTTTTTTCTGGAGCTCAGAAACATTCTACAGGCCTATACAGATCTTTTAAAAACACAGCTTCTTGACATAAATGATTGCTTTGTTGCAAAAGCAGTTTTATTACAGTAGTCACTTGCATAGCTATGGTTTGCTGGTCAGATCCAGTTCTGATTCACTTGAGTGTGCCAAGATCAAAGCTGACGTGATTAATCAAGAAAAACTTTTTCTGAAATCAAGGGAAGATGTCTATGAAATGGAAAGAAGTGCAATGAGTGCCAGTTAGAGGGCAAGTAACATTATTTTTATAATTCACTTTTATATTTTGTATCAGGATATGCTGCGTTTTCTGATTCAAATTGCAGGTTTATGCAATGTGAATCGCTGCAGGTGCTTTTTGCACGTTGAAATGAAAACTTCATGTATTGTGTCCATTATACGTACTCCTTTCAATAGGACTTTTGTTTTAAAGAACCTGCTGTACAAAATTTTGTTTCTGGTCTCAGTTACATGCTTAAGAGGTCTCTACATCATACCTGCAAAACCACAGAGGTCTCACCAACATGATTATGATGGTTGCTTTCCTCTTCTTTCACTTGTGTGACCGCAGGACCCAGAAATGAGCTGGCCTCCAGGGGCAAACACTGGTAGAATACAAACCTGTGTCCCTGAACCACAACAAAAGGCGGGCATCACTTGGGGACAGCTGTTACAGTTACTGTTTTGGGGTGTACAAACACCAAAGTCATTCCACTTACTGTAACAAGTTAATTAGAAAGAGCTCAGGACCAGACGAACACAGAAAAATACAGACATGGGCAAAGTAAGCAAATATGCAAGGACAAAATCAGAAGCTATTTAACGTTAATGCAGTCTCTTTAAACTCCTGCACCTTTCATCCAATTCCCTTGCCTTCAGCAGACTTCTCGATTTCCCCTTAGTCACAGACTCAAGTGGCTTTTGTGAGTGATGCTCCTCACATCACAGGCCCTCCTCAGCTTTTGTTATTGGTGCAGTTCTTGTATTTTACTCTGATCCCAGCACACAGTTTCCCCAGAGGCTGCAGTGCTTCATGCAGCATGAAAACCTCTGCATGGAAACTTAATGTCAACTTCCTCACCCAACACCTTGCCTCTCAGCCTGGAAGAAGCGTGGCCAAGCATACTTGACAGACGTGCTCCTGGCCACATGAGTTTGTTTTAGGTGCTCCTGTTACACATGCATTGAAATGTACGTTGAAGCTGACACCAGCCTAATGGCTTTTGTGAAGACTCTAGCTTTTTGCATCACCTTGGCCTAGTACACTTCCCACAAATGCTGTATCTGTCATAACGAAGACCTCCAGAATTATCAAATTCTCAGAGCAGAAACAGAACAAAACCCATTTTTCGGTAGACGGTACAAAGAACAGAGCAACAAGCTCTCTTCTCCGTGCGAGAACATGTACTACATGTACTACATGCAAGGCATGTACTAGAGGTGGGAGGTCAGGATGCACGTTTCATACACAATTCCATGGCAACTGCATTTCAGCTGCTAATTCTCAAATGCTTGTCAACGGGTCCTTCTCTCCCTCTCTAGCCATTCACAGGCTATTGTTATGCCCCCTGTCAAAAACATTGTTTTGAGGGTTATAAAACAATACTGAGACTTTCATTAAAGTCTACTAGCCATGATAAAGCAACTCATTGCACAATCATTACTGCCACATCGTAACAGAAACTCTTCTTTATTTCTTTAAGCAAAAAAAAAAAATAATTGGAAAATGATTCTTCAGCCTTTCCTGTTCAGTGCTGCCATAGACAGGACAGATATAGGACGATACTAAAGGCAAAACACCACCACATACCATTTTTACATTCTACTATAAAATTTAAAATGAAATTATGTAAACTTCAAGTCTCTGCTACTAAAAAAAATAAAACATTTTTCAATAGCATCTGCATTTTTTAAAAATTGCTTTCTGTCAGCTAGATATCATAGAATGGCCTAGGCTGGAAGGGACCTTAGAGATCATCTAGTCCAATCTCCCTGTTTTGGGCAGGGATGCCACCTCTTGACTAGACCAGGCAACACATGGGGACCGAGCGGGAATCGAACCCGCGACCTCGGTGTTGGTTCATTGTCAGCACCGCACTCAAACTACTGAGCTAACTGGTGACCTATGTGGGAAAATTTCCAACAAAAGTTTCACAGGTTCAATGTAAAAATGTAATTTATCATTTGTGGGCTTTTATTGTTAAGAAAACATGTAACTTTACTTTGAAGAATGTCTTGTATTTTTGAGCAATTGATCTTTGAAAACTAAGAGGCAGCAACATAAAAAGTCTGCTCAGCAACACCGTGCTAAAATTAAGTTTAAAATATCCACTTCTATAATCTTTGAACTACAGACCTTCTTGTTATTTGCTTTCTTAAGTGCGTTCACAGTACCTCCGTAGGTGGTAAAAATGGATTAGCACACAAGTGACATCCCAAACTTGACAGCGTACACTGGTATGAAATACATCACTAGCTGTTTATTATTTTTGTTACTGTAAATAGAAAAAAATAGTTTTCAGTCCTTTTGTCCTTAAGAACAATAAAATTATAACAACAATAAAATAATTTACCAAAAATAAAGCCTCTTTTCTCTACAAAAGATTTTTAACAACATATACTATCATGGTATAACGAAAACTAAAGCAGAGTTACACCTTCATTATGCATCACGCAATCCACAAAATATTTAAGCACATAGGGCTATATCAAAGTAGTGTATTCATTCTATAAAGCAACTAGATCTGGAGGAAAAAAGAAAAGCAAATACACCTATGAACAGACTTGATGAATTTATTCATTCACAGTTAAAAACCAGCATTCTCCTGAACAGACTACTGGACAAACCACAGTAACTCCTTTCAGATTTTTTATAAAGCTCAACAAACACCAATTCCAATCTCAATTTTTTAGCTTGAATTTGGTATCACCAATTAAATGTTACCACATGATCCATTATCAAATTTCTGTTGCTTACGAATACTCAAGACTATGATCAAGCCACATCTGTTAAAGAGATTGCAGCCCTTTCATTCGATTTGCCCGTCTTTCATTCTTACAACTCTTAATCCCCTCTTCCATCTTTAATTGCTGACACTGAATTACATGCACATCTGACTAAATGTACCTGTACCAAATCAAAGGGAAACAGCCTAAATTTTAGATAAACACTTCTTTCTGTTTTAAGCAGTCTCTGAACCATGAAGCTTCTGTGCTAGTTTTAGTATTAGAAACATGTATTTAGGTTACTACCCACAAAGCCTACTAAAATCCTTTCCATAAAGACCTTTGTAGAAGAGAGCTGCTTCTCCTCCTCCTCTTCTCTGACCAGTCCTCTAAAGTCCAACTTTTTGTACAGATATATTATTTCACACTTTGCTTATATGAAAACCTGTGGCACAACAAAATACAGAAGAAACTCAAGACCCCTGATTTTGAAACTCTGAAGATGCAAGTCATCAACACTTTGCCTTTTATGTTTTTACATATAAAAAACATCTATATACACATACATGGAAAGGTACAAATTAGTATTTATATAAGCATTACAGACAATTTGCTCTTTATGTCTGGAAAACAAATAGCAAAAATTAAAACACCTCTGGTTTACCGAACAGTAAAAACCATAAAGATTCCTGGTGTGTACTGGTCTAGTGTTAGAGCTGCTAACTTTTGTGGCATACTGCAATCAAAACCCAGTCTGCTTTCAGAAAGATTTAGACTAGAATTTATCATTTCTCTGGTCTATTATGTGGGCTGAGAACAGCCTCTTCACAGTCTACACAGGTGAGCTCCTCTACAGCACTGCCCCTCTTTTTGAAAAGATTGATACATTTAAGTGAAAAGTCATCAGTTAAGATACAAATCCCAAGCTAAAATCCCCAACTTAGAGCCTCAGTGCCTCTTCCTCAATTTCTGAGCGCTGGAAGTGGTTGCCAAAATCATTAAGAGACATTCAAAAGCTGTCTGGACATAGTCCTGTGCAGCCTGATCTAGGTAGTCCTGCCTGAGCTGGAGGGTTGGATAACGACCTCCCGGAGTCCCTTCCAACCTCAAACATTCTCTGACTCTATACTGCTTTTGTTTGTAAAGCTGTTTTTTCTCAGCATCTATAAAAAAAATTTAGTGATTAACAAATCAGAAACAACTTACTGCAGTTACACACAAAATCAAGTGTTTATTTACTATTTACAAGTATAAATACAGTAGTGCTACGAGTACTCTGCTTCGTTCTTCATTATCATGGCACCTTAGATAAGGATAAAATATTACACAAGCAAGACACCTTAGTTTTACTAGGCAGCTGAGCAGTCACTGCTTAAGTTTAACCAAAACAAATATGGCACATGTCATAAGTGATATTCTTCTATAGTTCTATAAATCTTTAGTACTAAAAGCAACTGTACATTGGATTTTTATATTTTTTATCAAAGAAATAGAACATTTTATTATTTTCATCAAAGGATTAATAGTTTATTTGGTCACAAGTCATAACGGCCTTCTAACTTCAGTATCTTACAGCATCAACAACTCACAGCTTTAGAGAGAACATTTCTTCTTTTTTTTGTTTTAGTCCATTGGGGAGCCACTGCCAGCAGATGCTGTTGATGATGCAAATTCCATCATTTCAGCTGCATGACAACCTTCAGAAAGGAGAAAAGGAATGAGGTTAAAGTTGGATGAAACCAAAACTTAAGTGGTCTAGGAAATGTGGCTTTCTGCTTTCTGTTACAGTTACATACACAGCTATATAAACATGTCTTTGCTCTGGAAAATACACTGTCCCTATGTCAGTTCTCACAGAATTATCACTTCTGATAACTTTCCTTAGCATTTACTGCTCACAAACTATTCTTGAGCTCCCTGTACCCAAAAAGTACACTGGTAATTTGCAGGTCCAGTGAGATTCCTTCCGCACAAAGCAGGACCAAGGGACCATTCCTCGACTGAATTCCTCCTTGTGCGTACACAGAACTAAGTCAGGAGATGACAACATTCCACAGCTTCCATGCAGACCTTCAAGTAGAACAAAAGGAATGTGGAGACTGCTGGAGCCTGTCCCAGAAGAATCCTTGTTTGCGTAGTGTAGAGTTAATGACAAGCTACTATTTTTATTTAGTTTTGGAGGGAAAAATCCAGGGGAAAGCAAGCTGTTAAGGGCACTGATTTCATGAGACCACCATCTGTACCTAGACTAATAAATACATTTCTTTCACCGAGAACTGTGTAGCTATTCAGAGGTCTCATATCAGCTTCATTAAAGCAATGGATAGGCATAATCTTACTGTCTTTTTCAATCTAAAATATTAACAGCACTATTGTAACTTAGTATTTAACTGTTCTACGAGCTAGAGATTATTTTCAGTTGTTACACACTGATGAAGATTTTTTCTAGATACTGGTCTACAGATTCCAGCTAGAGTACCATGGTGTTACATAAAACATCTAAAGAAACCCCTTAATTGCTAAACGTTATGAAATAACTAGAAGCTGCTAACTTCTAAAACATCTTGATGCAACACTTTCACAACCATCCTGTAAGACGTCAAAGAAGTCTCCCAGATACCAGAGTTAATAAATACTTGAAGACATTTTCAGATTTAAAAAAAAACCCCAACAAATGCTTTCCTTTATAACAGAAGACAGAATTAATCCTGAGAGGAACAAGGACAGACTCCAGGCCTTACAGTTATTACCAGGGTGCAAGTCAGATGACACTTCTTCCTCCAACAATTTTTCTTTAAATCCTTACTTCCCTTAATCTTCTTCTATTAAAAAATCTGAGACACTCCAAGTTTGCCTTGAAATTTTCTTCTCAGGTTATTTCATTGGAACCTTTGTAACTTATTATGCCACAGAAATTAAAGTACTCAATTTGAACTAAACAGTTCTTGCACATGCATTCCCAGCCACCCATGTTTTGTGAGGCTGGGGTACCTTTCAGCCTTTCAAAATCAACTCTCATCTGACCCTTGGTCATTTCACTTGCTTCTCCTATTCTCACAAGACTTTTTTCTGGTGGTCTGAACAGACTATTATGCTTACCAGGATTCTAATGACATTTAAAAAAAAAAAAAATCAAGACTAAACTGTGCTGAAAAAGCCCTTAAGTTTTATCTAGGCTTTCTATAGTCATTTTGCCAATGAATGATTTACTTTGGGTTTTCAGCATGATGCCCATAACAAAGAATTTCAGTTTAAACAAACTCAGCACATGAAAAGTCTGGACCAAAGGACAGTATCAGTAAAAGCTACCTTATTAGCGGCTTCCAGGGCATTTAATAGGTTCTGCAACTCTTCTTTATTCATCTCTATAGAAATTGGTTTAATTTCACCATTTTCTCTCACGTCCAAATCCAGATTGAGAAGTGGCATTTGCAGCATGGAGATCTTATCACTGGAGAGAGCAAGCTAGGCAGATTGATGAAACAACAACACAGTGTAAGGTGAAGCCATTAAGTTTTTAGACTTTCATAATATCAGATTTGCGCTTTATATTCATCATGTACTACCACATCAACATGAGCAAATTAACTTCTAACAAGTCACCTCCGTGGTTTTCATTTTGCCTTTTTTTTTTTCCCCCCTCTTTTTTTCCCCTTTGGGATTTTTGGTTTGTTTGTCTATACCAACAATATACTGAAACACTTAAATGCCTCTTCATAGTAATACATTTGTCAAAATATTTTGTTAAAATTACTGAGTTGCTACATGTTTGTATTCTAGGTGAAAAAAAAGGATGCATTTGATCATGGTTCTTTAAAAGTAAAGGCTATTAATTCTGAAGTCACTGTATTCAAATAGTTCTGGTAACCAACAGCAAGAATATCCTGTCTGACAAGCACTAATTAAGACAATTACACATTGATTGTGCTTTCTTTTTCCTTTACTATTATATACTATAGTGTAAATATGGCTTTTAAAGTAAAGTAAAATGAAAGATCAGCTGATAATACTGAAGGTCAGTACTGTACACATCTATCTTATTTAGAGGGCAGAATGTGGTATAGCAGAGGAGAGACAATGTCCTTAGTAAGATTCCACTATGGTAAGTAAAAAAAAACCCAAACTCACCATTAGCTCAAGGAAAAAAAATGAAAAACAAAAAAATCCAAAAGAATCAAAATGAATACAATAGTTCAGTCATGTATCACATATTTGTATCACAAAATACTCCCAAATAAAGTTAGAAGAAACCACAGAAAAAAAACCCCAAGAGTTGCCCCAAGTCTAGTTTATATTTTTGTCAGCAGTAAATGCAGTTAGCAAGAGATCAATTCCCAGTAACAGTTCCTCTGAAGCACATTATGACAGCATAATGGCTCTTGCAAAATCTTGTCTACTGTGGGCATTGCTCTTTGATTTCCAAAGCCATTTGCTGCACAAACTCTCATTGAAGTTATATACAAATTTCAGTTTATACAAACTTCTGGCAAGTCTTTGATATGTTATCATGACTGTGCTTTTCTGATACCTATAAAAATTGAACCATACTCCAGAATGAGCAGGCCTAAGGAGACTATATCAATAGCTACTTCAGTGTTGGGCAATGCCTCTTTCAAACAAAATTAAGACAACACTCTCACCTTTAACTGCCAGTCAAAATCCTGCAGCTGGGCGGAAGAGATCGCATTTACTCTTTCCACTAGCGCATTCCTGATTTCTTCCTTTCTGCCTTTTAGACATTTTGTGATTGCTTCCTGATAGTCTGAATTTAACTCATTTATCTGCTGAACAGCCTACCAAAATAAAAATTAAAACTGTGTGATTGATTAAACTATGAACCACAGAAATAACATGCACCACCTGTAATAGCTGTGCTCTGTAGATATCCCAGCTTCCACCTAGGTAGCTGTTGTATTGGACTCCACCGTCTTATCTTTCTTACACTGTCCTCAGTGGCTGCTCTTTGTGTTTGATAGTTAAAGGCAGTATTTATCACAGCAACATATAAAGAAAAAAATAGTTTTCTTGTAATTTAAATGAAAAGAGGCCAAAGAACAGAGGCATTATTGGCCTTCTTAGATGCCATCCTAAAATCAAAAGAAAAACACACACACAAACAACTCAGGTTTAGCTCTGAAGTTTCTGAACATTGGAGTGGATGCAAAACGCCTTAGCTCAGCTGAAACAGACTGATGTAGGAACTGTCCTACGGCTACACAAGTATCTTTCCTCAATCTAGCTACTAGCAAATAGTCAAAACATGAACAAAGGGCAAAAGAGAAGAATTAAGATTTTTGATAACGGAACAAGTTTTTACAAAGTGTCGACATATTGGAATGCCCTAAATTACAGGCCCTGTCCCACATGGTCCTCCATTCACACTCCAGGTTGTTTTCTGTTGATTTACATAGAGTCAATATTTTAGAACACTTCAGCAGTAATGAAAACAGAAAGCCAAACAAGACTGTGAATTGGTTTTATTGCTAATCAACAATAACCATTTGTTATGCATTTTAAGCAAAACAGATTTAATTTGGTGGTACATCAGAAATCAATTTAAAAGACTAAACCAGTATTTTAACCAGGGTTATCCAGCCCTACAAGAAAAATAAACCAGTGTCAATTCCACTTTTTATTTTAAAGTCTCTGCCGTGTATCTCTAAATGCTGCTTACCTTCTACCTATATAGGCTTAGTCTACTGCTATTCAAATGCTACGCTATAAAAATACTTTAGAACTAAATAAAATACAAGACTATCCACTCTAATATGATCTCTCAATCACTGATGAGCCCTTACCTCTTCATCAGATATGTTTTTGCCAACTGCAGTTTTGAAATAGGTCGTTGTTTCTTCTAAAACTTCCATCCACTCTGACAAACTCCAAATGCTACCGTAATCCTGGTATCGAGGATATGCACGGCCGCATATGCCATCAACTATTTTGTGAAGGAACTGAAACAATGCGATACATAGATTAAGAGCATAATTCTTTCACAGTTAACCTGCACCAGGTATGAGACTGATAAAGCAATTCAGCTAGCACCTAGCTAAGGAAGGCATGATGTCACAATGCTTCCTCTGAGATGCACCCCACACACCATTCTAAAAAGTCAGGAAGAGGCAGTCCCTGAATATGAACTGTCCTCCTCTCTAAGTCAATTCACAAGGTTTGGCCACAGGAATCACAATGTGATTCAGAGTTACCTAAGATATATATTTGGACTTAACAGTTTTGTACACGACTACGGAGCTACCACACCACACACAGAATCATAGAACAGTTTTAGCTGGAGGAGACTTTGAAGATTATTGAGTACAACGTTTGTCCCAGCCCTATCAATCCACTAAACTATGTCCCCCAATGCGACCTTTCAGGGAGTTGTAGAGAGCGATGAGGTCTCCCCTCAGTCTCCTCTAGGAGAGGAGGCCTTTCCTCATACAACGTGTGTTCTAAGCCCCTTACCACCTTTGCAGCCCACCTCTGTGCCCTTTCCAGCACTTCGATGTCCCTCTTGCAGTGAGGGGCCCAAAACTGGACACAGTACTGGAGGTGAGGCCTCACCAAAGCTGAGTAGAGGGGCCCGATCATCTCCTTGCTCTTGCTGACAACACACGGCATCTCGGTCATCTCTGCACTGGGACTGCCAGGATACAACGCACAACTGATCCCCAAACCTGCTCCTGTGGATCTTTCCGGTCTCCCAAAACACTGAGGCTGTTGTATGTGCCTGCCTCCTTGGTCTGCTGCGGTAATTTTTCTCTGAGCACCCTAGTAAGGCAAATCCAGCCGGCCTGTTACTTCACCCACTGGAAATCTGCTGGAGCCAAAAAAAGCCGAGAGCTGCCGCACGCAGGCCGGCCCTGCTCAGCACCAGCTCGCAGGGCCCGGCCCTCAGATGGCGCAAGATTTGCGCCAGGAAGGGTATTTCCAATCTTTCAAGCGCAAAGGGAGCGCAGGGACACCCGCAGGGCGCGTCCATGGCCTATTTTGAGCCGGTGCTTT
>NW_009699386.1:0-4077 GCF_000703405.1 Apaloderma vittatum
GAGGACCAAGGGGATATGTATTGTTTTATATATGCTGTTTGTTTTGCACGTTTCTCTATGTTATCATGCACTTGAAACTTTACGACCCTCCAGGGCCCCGGTTTTTTCCACGCGAGAGTCTAAACACTGTATGGATGAAAAAAAATATGAAGGAAAGACCTCACACGGAGGTGGCACAATAAACTCGCCGTGTTTTGACAGTACTGCCTCTGGTCTTTCTGTTTATTCTCCTACCCGGGGCTGCCTGCTCGCACTTCCCAGCTCTCCGTTTGAAGTGGGTGGGAGAGGCTACGGGTTCTGCCAGAGCCGGGCTCGACAGGACCCAATTTGATTTCAGACTCAAGCTAAATCGGGCTCAAGGGGATCTAAAGCCGGTCTCGGCCTCTCCCTAGCAAAACCGGCCGGGACAGCGGGGAACTGAGTCTTCTCGTTGCGATTGTGGCTTTGGCAAATACCTTCTTAAAACAACGTAAGATCCTGTGCATGTCTGTGCCTATCCCGTGGCGCATCCGTGGCTCTTCTCATGAAGGCTGTAAACATGGGACCTGGAAGGAGAAAATAAAGAGCGATTTGTGTCTCTGCAAGCCCGATGCCACCCCCGCCTGAAGTAAAAGGCATTTAACCAACTTGGGGGTGACTTTCCCTAAGTTACCCGAGTATCTGAAGGGCGGCTACAAGAAAGCTGGGGAAGGACTTTTTACGAGAGGGAATGGTTTTAAGTTAGAACAGGGAAGATTTGGATTAGGCATTAGGAAGGAGTTATTTGCTATGAGGGTGGTAAGACGCTGAAACATGTTGCCCAGAGAAGTTGTGGATGCCCCATCTCTGAAAGCTTTCAAGGCCAGGCTGGGTGAGGCTTTGAGCAACGTGGTTTAGAGGGAGATGTCGTTGCCCATGGCGAGTGGGTTGGAACCACATGATCTTAAAGGTCCCTTAGAATTCAAACAATCCTGTGATTCTATAATGCTGTAAATTTAACAATATTTTCGAAAAAAAAAATCGTGACAGTTGCAAAACGAAGGCGGCATGGACTAAAAATTTAAAAATCGTTACTGCCCCAGGGTTTGTCAAGCTGCTCGAAAGCGACACGTTTGGTAAAGAAACAAACAAGCAGCCGTAAACAAGTGGTTGTAACGTCTGCGCTGCTGAAGGAAGGGGGAGGGGGGCGGGGGGAATTAATTTTCCGAGAGCCGATCCCCATTTCACCCACTGCCTGAGTGTGAGCATCCCTCCGCAGAGCCGCCGCGGCAGCCCGGCCCCCGTGCAGGGGATGGCCGGGGAGACGCGGAATCCTGAGGGAGATCCTGCGTCCCTCCCTCCCCACTTACACCCCTCCCGCAGGGCTGAGCTCACGCATTCTGCGCCTTCGGGACGGAAAATGGGGAAGCGAGAAGGGGCAGCAGCTCCTCTCCTAGCGTAAATGCTGGGCACTATGTGGAGCCACCTGTAGAGAGCTGAAGGTGGGGGAAAGATTTCGTTTTACATTCCTACTGAGTGTCCAGCTCCATTTAAAAAAAACCCACAAAAAAAAACAAAACAAAACCCCTAAATACTATATATATGCACTTTTACATAACGTATAGGAGTGTTATTTATTACAACGTCATTTCATACAACACGTGCTTTATAATGACTTTGTAGAAGTTGGCATACTGTAAATATGTAGTTATGCCATTTATGTATGTAATATATCTACATAATTACGTTATAATATCCATAATAATATATGTCCATGTATAAAAATATTGTGATTATATATCAAGCATACATATCTGCATATCGATTTTTATATGTAATACACTTATGTTTAATTGTTATTTGTTATATGCATATAAATATGTACAAAACATCACATTATATTTAGAACTCACATTATATTTAGTTTCTGTCGCGCTTATTTGTTATAAAATGCCTAGAATATGTATTTTACATGTATATTTACACAGAAAATCTATAAAATTACAATATGCAATGGTAACACCTCAACACCTCATGAAACTGTATAGTATTCTGTCTTAGCACATGGCATAGATGTAAGCAAGCCATGGGCAACCCAGGAGATGCAACAGACAAGTGCCAGCATCTCATGCCTGGGAGAACTGGGAATGAGCTGGAACCAGACATAGAGGCAGAGCAAGGCTAGAACCTGACTTTATAGCAAAGTAAGGGTCTAATAAACCACACTTCCACACTTAGTTAGACTACTATTTTCATTTTAAAATATAGTTTTCTACAAGAAGTAGAATTTGATTTAAAATTTTTACTATTTCCGTTACAGCTTATGAAACAGCAACAACGATTAATAATAACGATAATAGCTGGGAAATCACAGAATCACAGAATGATCAGAGTTAGAAGGGACCTCCACAGATCACCTAGTCCAATCCCCCTGCTAAAGCAGGATCACCTAAAGCACGTTACACAAGATTACATCCAGGCAGGTTTTGAAAGTCTCCGGAGATAGAGACTCTACAACCTCTCTGGGCAGTCTGTTCCAGGGCTGGGCTCTGTCACCCTCACAGTGAAAAAGTTTTTCCTCATATTTAGATGAAACTTCCTGTGTTCCAGCTTGTGCCCATTGTCCTTAGCCCTGTCACTGGGCACTATTGAAAAGAGTCTGGCTCCATTCTCCTTATATCCACAGTTTAGATATTTATAGACACTGATAAGGTCTCCTCTCAGTCTTCTCCAGGCTAAACAGACGCAGCTCTCTCGACCTTTCCTAGTAAGAGAGATGATCAAGACCCCCAGCCATCTTTTTTGCCCTCTGTCAGACTCTCTCCAGTAGGTCCCTGTCTCTCTGGAACTATGGAGCCCAGACCAGGACACAGTTATTCCAGATGGGGCCTCACCAGGGCAGGATAGAGGGGGAGGATGACCTCCCTTGACCTACTGGCCACACTCTTCTTAATGCACTCAAGAAGAACACTGGCCTTCTTGGCAACAAGGGCACATTGCTGGCTCATGATTAACTTACTGTCCATCACGACTTCAAGATCCTTCTCCTCTGCTTTCCAGCAGATCTACCCCTAGCCTATACTGATGCATGGAGCAGTTCCTCCCCAGCTGCAAGATCCCACACTTTCCCTCGTTGAACCTCTGTAAGTTCCTCTCTGCCCAGCTCTCCATCATGTCCAGGTCATGCTGGACACAACCAACTTTCCTGGGCTAACCACACCAGATGAGCAGAATATGCCCTCCAAACACAGCAGAGCTAAATGCCTAATTGCTATAATTGTGCCAGGCCCATGGTGGGGGCCACTCACCCTGTGGGATGATGGAGGTCCCCAATGTGATCCCATATGGCTATCAGAGCTTCCACAGGCATCTTTTCTTCTGGCAGCAGCATTGGCTCCAGAGCTTGAAGTCCTGCCTGGAAAGAATAGTAATTGTTAAGAATAGTAATTGTTAAGAGTAGAATCGTTAAGAACATTTAGCAGCAGCTAAATATATTTTGAGGAAAACCCTAGCTAAAAATATTACTTTTAATGTGGCAGATAACTCGCACTTTTAATTTTTGATATCACAACTGTAATTGAGGACATGTGCAGACACACAGACACCACTGCAGCAGGGTTTGGACCCTGTGCATGACGAGATGCTCCTCGGGCCCAGTACGGCTATGCATTCAGCGTAGGTGGGTATTTGGTTTCTATTGCCAGAACTGTCAGTTTATGCTCCCACCTGCATCACGCAGCCTGGCAAGCGTTCATTCTTCTCAGTTTTGCCTTGCCTATCAAGGATGAATAGCCATGGGAGGGGAAAAAGAAAAGAAAGAAAAAAAATATCGTGTCTCTCGAAGCACTACTTTCGTTTCGAAATGACTGTTTTCACTCACCCGTTTCTCAGGCTCGAATTCGGACACGGTCCAGGAGAAACCCGTACAGGCTCCTCTTTATTAGAGTTGTTGTCGGGGTTTCTCCTCGCCCAGACAGAAGAAGGAAACTTCTGTTGACGCGGGTGATACTACTGTTTGTCCAGCCGAGGGAAGGAGGTGTTTCTTACCGGGGGAGAACTGTTGCATAAGCCTATATCTACCAGCCTTCCCCCCGACTCCCCGGAGCCTTCCCCACCGGT